>NW_027282280.1:45000-117217 GCF_046629955.1 Centroberyx affinis
TTCTTTCTTTCTTTAGGGGTCCAAGCAGGCAGTGCTGGATCCCTATTGTATTTGCTGGAATGGAATTATTCTGCTGCTTGCGTTCTTTCTTTCTTTCTTTCTTTCTTTCTTTCTTTCTTTCTTTCTTTCTTTCTTTAGGGGTCCAAGCAGGTAGTGCTGGATCCCTATTGTATTTGCTGGAATTCTGCTTCTTTTCTTTCTTTCTTTCTTTCTTTCTTTCTTTCTTTCTTTCTTTCTTTTGGGGTCCAAGCAGGTAGTGCTGTAACCCTATTGTATCTGCTGGAATTATTCTGCTTCTTTCTTTCTTTCTTTCTTTCTTTCTTTCTTTCTTGCAAGCCATAAATCATAAGTTTGCCATAAATAAAAAAAGCTGGCTGTTTTTTTCCTCAGAAAGCCCTGTCTTATATAACTTGGTTCCATTTCATATACGACTTATTATGATGAGTATTATTAATTTGCATCATTATGATAAATGAGAGGGTGAAAAGTTGAAGGAGAGATATTCTCCACTATCTCTCTGGTATCAGCGCCCTAACATTTAAGGCTATTGGAAACAGAAAACATCCCCTGTCTAAACACACACACACACCTACACACACACACACACACACACACACACACACAGTTATATAAGTCACCATTGCACCCCTCCTTCACCTGCTGTCTTGTCACCCACCCATTCATCCTGATCTCTCTCTTTTCTCGCTCTCTCTTCAGGTTTCTGTCAGTCCCCCCCCCCCCTCCTCCTCCCACACCCATCCACTTCTCCCCCCCGCTCCACACGCCCCCCCCCTCCCTGCCCCCCCACCCCCCCGCCACCCGTCCTGCAGCTGTATCCAAAGGAGAGGAGGAGATGTGGAGGGGAGGGGGGGGGGGGGGGGGATGAGGTAAGTGGGGAGGAGAGGGGAGGGGAGGGGGGGGCAGGAGACTACCAACCCCCCCTGTGGAGAGCGCTGCTCCATTCCCACACCACAGGTGACTGCCCCCCCCCCTCCCTCCCTCCCTCCCTCCCTCCATCCATCCCTCCTGTCTTTTCCTCTTCCCTCCCTCCCTCTTTTTACTCGTCTTCCTTCCCTCCCCCCCCCCTCACCCCAGTGCCTCTCTCTCTCTCTCTTTTTCTCTCTCTCACCCCGTCCCTCTTCTTAAAGGAACAGTTCACCCCGACTAATTCAAGTTTGTTTGGATTATGGAGCATGAGCCGAGAAATGAGAAATTTGATGGACACTTTATAAAAAAACTTGGGAGAAAGCTGGACAGGTCAACAGTCCATCACAGTCAGAAAAACATCATATCTCCAGTAAAAAAATAAATAAATGGACATCCACTGGAGAATTATTATATGTCTTCATTATATTTTGCTTCAGTTCTGGCTGACTGTAAGGTTTTTTCCGGGCCACCAAACTAATTAGAACACACAATGTCCCCCCCCCCCCCCAACCACTACATTTCCCCAGCTTCCACCTGTTTACAGCCTTAGGTCAGAGGTCAAGGGTCACTGGGGATCATGAGGGGTTGTGTGTGTGTGGGGGGGGGGGGCTCATAGGGGTCACGTGTGTTTGTGTGTGTGTGTGTGTGGGTGGGGAGTGATTATCAGGGTTACCCAAGAAAACGTGACTTAGTTTTTGGCTGTACAACTCCATCTACTGTATCTCTCATACTGGTCTCTCATACATCTACTTATACAGCTGCAGTTCATCAAGGTGGGACTGTAAGACAGGTGGTGGCGCTATAACAAGCAACTTTACATTTTGGCCAATAACTTCTGAACCGTGTGTTGTAGACTGAAAATTATTGTGTTCCTAGATTCTTTGGAATGTGCCGAGTCCAACCCATATATCACTTTCAATGTCCACCATATTGCATTGTCCGCCTTTTTGAATTATTTAAGAAACACTTTTTTCACAACTCCTCCTAGGCCATTCATCCAATTCACATGAAACTTGGTGTGGAGAATCTTGGGGCCGTTCTCTTTCAAAGTTGTATAAAGGTTATTGATAGGTCAAATGGTTTGGCTTTTATCGACCAGTAAACTTTTAACAAAACACGCCATAACGCTAAATTGGCCATAACTCATTAATCATTCATCTAATCAAGCCAAAATTTGAAACACACATGTTGAGAAGTGTTGCGTGAATACACCCTCAGAAGCATTTTCAGCTCTACCACTAGTGGGCGCTACAAATGCAAAAAGTTCATATCTCATAATTGACTGCATAGATTTTTATGAAAATTTTTACACGTTCTATGATGATGTCCAAGTCGGTCCTTGAAATTTGGTCATTATTGATGAAAGTGGGCGTGGCTTATTGTATAATAACCAACTCTTCATTGGTATTAAAGTCACAACTTCAAGAGAGCTGAAATTTTCAGGACATGTCAGCTGAAGTGAGATAAATCTTTCATATACAGGTACCTACCCCCGATTCTGACATCACCCCCCTCTGTTTATAGCAAAAACCGACTGTGATCCTCCTACACCGTATGCTACAGGAAAAAAAAGGATTTTTGAAATTGTCATACCTTAATTAGTAAACAGCCCAAACATTATAATGATATCTTGAAAACTGAGCGCACGGTAGATGGAAATTTGCAGCTGCAAATAGTTTGATAAATTGACAATGTGATATGTTCAAGATAGTTTGATCAATCTTCATCAAACTAAATACAAATGATGTCTGGACTGTCAACATGATGTCTGTAAAGACATGTGTAAATTGATTGATGTGGGGCACTAATACAGTTATAATATTTTTTCTGAGGCTTTCAATATGGGTTGGACTAGCACCTGTGACCTATCACTTCCCTTTGTCTTGTTTCCCCACTGTGGCACACCAAAGTGGAAGTTGGCAGAGTGGTAAAGCTCAGCTCTTTAGACTACAAGGTTGTGAGTTGAAGTCCCTGATAAACTGTGACCATTTTGAAGTTTCATTAAAAAGTAAATCAACACTAAATCACACAGTGCAGAAAACTCAAAGCAGGTGTGTGACATCATCTGTTAACAGCAAAATACCTGAATGTCATCACTGATTGGGGTGTGGCTAGAAGTTTCAACCCATAGAGAGCAGTGCAACAGCGGCTTTCTGGCCCATGTGACTTACTATTGTTTTATTTGTTAGTGGAGAGCACTACAATGTTCTATAAAGTGATTAGCACTGTCAGTCATAGGCTGCAGTATCACAATACTTCTCCCTTTAGTTAGCTTCTCCTCAGTAAACCTGTAACAGGTGTTTGTCTCAGTAGGTAAAGCATCAGCCTTTCATGTGGAAAGTTGTGGGTTCAAATCCAGGCTTGACATTTCTGAAGTCGTTACTCGTCAACAACAGTAGTAGAATATAATAGAACAGGTTATAGAAAGTTTGGCCGTTGGGAATAACTTCAACAATGTGGTTGCAATTAAAAGATTAACTTGAAAGTGGTCACAGGCCAACACAGAAGCTGGTGTTTGGGTGTGTCTTTCTACCTTCTTTAATGTTTTGTCTATCTGTCTGTCTTATCAAATTGTGCTTGGACCCCGCTAAAATATAGCCACTTGTGGCTATATTTTATTATTTTATTGTTTTATTTTTCTTCATTTGTCCTTGCTGTTTTGATGTTTTATGTTGAAGCACTTTGTAGCTTTTTTTTTTTTTTTTTTTTTTTTAAAGCACTACATAAATACATTTTGTTACAGTATTTTATTATTACCCCGTCCACTGACCCTGGCCCTTATACAGATAAGTACCCCGATGAACTGTTTAGAGTCTCAAAATGTAATCTTCACCCGGGCTATTATTTGTTAGATTTGACCATTTTCTTTTTAATCTGGCAGGACAATTAAGAACAAATTCCTATTATTAATATAACAGTAATTAGGAATATTTTGCAAATATTCAAATGTTTATGATAATTTTAGTATTTTTCTGTAAATGTTTTCTCCAACCCCTCTTTGATATGGTCTTCAGCCCCCAAATTAATAGACTTTGTTTATTGTACTTCTACTTTTCTTCAGCATCTTCAGAAAAATTCAGAAGAGTTAAGAGTAGATATCAGATCACACTATCACTGCTGGTGTAGCAGATAGTGCTACAGTCTCTCTTTCCTTCTCTATACCTCTCTCTCTCTCTCTCTCTCTATCTCTCTCTCTCTCTCTCTATACCTCTCTCCTGGCTTATTTGGGCCAAAACATGAGGTCACCTGGCAGTGAGACATGAGGGTTTGAGTTCCACAATAGTCCTGCATCTCCTATCATACTGTGTGTATGTGTGTGTGTGTGTGTGTGTGTGTGTGTGTGTGTGCGTGTGTGTGTGTGTGCGCGCGTGTTATCGAGCTCCATCTCTTGTTTGGGTTTCAGCAGGTTACACACGGCTGCTGAGAGGGGGACTGTATGATTACCATTCATAGTGCTACAATGAGCTCATCTGATCTCACACACACACACACACACACACACACCTGCACACACACACATGCACATCCACTGACATACACAAAACACACATTTGCATGCACACAAGTGAATGTAGACACATACAGTCACATGCATGCACGTACACACACACACACACACACACACACCACAGGACTGCTGTAATAACACAAACAACATCAGCCCAATCATATATTTGTTGTTGTTTATGCACAAAGTTTTCCATGACCTCAGTTCAACTCAACTATTGTTTCATAGAATATTGAATGAATTGAATGTTGAATTTATCCAAAATAACAAAGATTCATACTTTTTTTTTTAGACTAGTTCACTTCATAATTCACTTTCCACGAATCACATCTCCCTCCTCCTTTTGTCTATGTGCACTTGATCATGCTCCTGTCTTGTAATAATATCAATAATAGTACAGTAATAATTCTAACTTAAATACCCACCATGAATCCATAGCTTTGACACTGGCTCTGCCTCACTGTGATGACAGCAGTGTGGTTTTACTGTTGTCACTCAGTGTAAATCACTCTGGGTAAGAGCATTAGCTTAACGCCTAAAATGTAAATGTTAATTCATTGACCAGAATTAGGCCAAATAATAGCCGCCGATAATTAATTTGCGATTTAATTTAATTTTAATTATTTTAATCTTAATTTAACAACTTTGGATTTAATTAATGACGTTTGTTTCGGCCCGCGTGTACAGTGCAACTGCAGATTCCAGAAAGCCAAATTTAAGACTTTTTAAAGACGCTTTTTAATGCTAACTAGAATTGGATTGAAGACCAATTTAACAACAATATAAAAAAAATAAATAAAAAAAAGCGGGCAAACACAGATTATTTTTCAACTGAACATGGCTGATGATGCTCTAAACGGGCTGCATAAAGGACAAAATGAAGTTAACTGTTTAGGGCAGTGGTTCTCAACGTGGGGTCCGGGGACCACCAGGGGTCCTTGAGGGGGTTCCAGGGGGTCCCCAGCAAATTGATGAATTGTTAAACTTCAGCATTATTTCATTTATAAGAAGTGAACACAATTAGAGAATGTAGAAGAATGACTGTTTTGATCATAGTTTCTCTGTTATCTCTCTACCTACAATACAGATAGTCATTTGGGTCAGAGAGACAAAACCTCATCAAATGGGGGTCCGTGGCTCTGATGTGGACTAAATTAGGGTCCTTGATATGAAAAAGGATGAGAATCACTGGTTTAGGGAACTGAAGTCCAGTTATGTTTATTAAAGCAAATGTGATGAAAACAAAACATGTAATATTTGCCATTTTGTTTGCCTTACTTTCTGACTCGACTAATGTCAGGTAAGCTGTCAATCAAAATGTACGTTATGATTTCCCATTCACTGCATGTGTGGCGGAACCAAACCATGAAAGCTGTTTCTAAATATCATCTGAGCCCGGCCTGCCATAGATCCACATGCAAACTTTGTATGAATGTATGAAACCAGGTGATGTCAGCAGGGGTGGGGTGGGGGGGGTGGGGCTTAACCTGTCCCCATGCCCCACATATTATGTTACCACAGCAACTACACCTAGGTTCCTAACAGCCAACCACTAAACCCTGTGTGACCTGATAATTACCAGGCCACACACACACACACACACACACGCACACACACACACACCCAGGTGATCACTAGTAGAAGGGAGGCTGGTTGACAGACAGGAAGGTAGATAAACAGGAAGACTAGTGAGTAGATAGACAGGTAGTCAAGAAGGCCAGATGGTAGATAGACAGACAGTTAAGGCAGACAGGTAGACAGACAGGTAGACAGTACCATTGCTCCTAATCAATTTGATTATTGACTGGTAGATAGAAAGACAGGTAATCAGACAGACAGGTCGGTAGATAGATTGGAAGGTAGTCCAAAACACAAAAACAGACAGACAGACAGACAGACAGACAGAAAGACAGGCTGAGAGACAGACAGGTTGACAGACAGACAGGTTGACAGACAGACAGACAGAAAGACAGGCTGAGAGACAGACAGACAGACAGACAGGTTGACAGACAGACAGACAGGTTGACAGACAGACAGGTTGGCCGGTCCTCTTGCTCCCAACAGCTGTAATTATTGAATTAGTCTGAAAGTTCAATCCAAGGCCTCCTCACATTTCACATCAGGGCTAAGCTGCACCACACAGCAATAATCCTTTGCCTGCCAGCCCTGGATCAGTGTTGGTGTGTGTGTGTGTGTGTGTGTGTGTGTGTGTGTGTGTGTGTGTGTGTGTGTGTGTGTGTGTGTGTGTGTGTGAGAGAGAGAGAATATGAGATATGAGAGCGAGCTTGCGTGTGTTTGTTTTCGTGTATGAGAGCAAGTGCGTGTGTGTGTGTGTGTGTGTGTGTACACTTTCCCCTCCCTCCCCTCCACACTCCTTCTCCTCCCCTTCGCTGCCCCCCACCCCCCACACACACACACACACACACCTGTGTGAGTGTTTTCAGGTGTATTTGGTTTGGTTTGGTTGGGAGGGAGGGAGTGGAGTTGGCTGTATTATCGCCCTGAGAAACCTCTGATCTCTAAATGCACTCCCTAAAACCCTGCTGCTTGGGTTTGCACACACACACACACACACACACACACACACACACACACACACACACACACACACGAAAAACAGGTGTGTTGTACCCAGTGTGAACAGTGATTCGGTGGTATAGAGTGCAAAACATGGTAGCACAGGCGGATTGGTGTGTGTGTGTGTGTGTGTGTGTGTGTGTGTGTGTGTGTGTGTGTGTGTGCGTGTGTGTGTGTTGAGGTTCTTTGATGAGGAGTATAGAAAAGGTTCTTCTTGTTGTAGCTACACTGGGTCTAATCCTTCCTGCTGACAGAGCCTCATCCCCAACGCTTCCTCATGTACACACACACACACACACACACAGCAGCTGGCTCGGGCTCGACACAAAAGGTTCCATCCTTTTTTGGCAGGTTACACTTTACTGAAGTTGGAAAATTCCTGTGCCGCCGACACGTCTTTCACTTTGTATGTTTACTGTATCACAGAGTGCAAAACCTCCACTCACACACACACTTCAGACAGCATGGGGACCCCAGGTTCATGTCAGTGGATCCCACATGTGCTGGCTCTGTGGCAGGGAAGAGCTCCATCACTGACTGATATAACACAACAGTGATCCAGCCACACATTACATTTTCTGTTCATGCTAACTGGGTAGTTAGTATGAGCACCACTGTTTTCAGGGCCGGCCCCAGAGTTTTTGGTGGCCCTAAACAAGAAATCTGTGGCCCTATAACACTAAACATTACACATCCACAGCCGATAAACAAATCATCACATATGGAATGAAACTAGCCCGTTACATATCAAAGCAATGAGCTGGGTAAAAGGTAGAACTGGTGGTCTGAAAGGGTCTAGATCACCAGGTGATCTCAGTGATGCAACCCAGGAATAGACTTTTTTTAGGCATTCAAAAAGTTGTTATAGTCTGAAAAATATTCCAAGCGTACTCAGAGGGATACAATTGTTGACAACTGTAAAAAAAAATATCATGCAAGGTTAGCTAGTTAATTGTAAGCCTGTGTACTCAGATGTGTGTGTATAGAGCGCAAACCTGGGTAACCTAAATGTAATTCAGTTTCATAAGTATCATTCAGCAACAATATTACAGCAACATTCTATACCTGTTAATTATTATATTGATAACTGGAGGCCTTGCTTTCCTGTATGATTTCACTGCAACAGTAGATCTATGATTTAAACCTAAACGAGCGCATAAACTGTTTATGCCTGGGGCCAGCTCTGACTGTTTTCTTTATTTTTTACTATTTTCCACAAACAAACGGGAACTTTTGGGGAATGTAACATGTTTAATGGGATTAAATTATCACTTTTATATACAACAAACGCTGATTTATACTGTAGATCTAGTAGTCTTAGATGTAAAAATTCAGAGTTTGCAGAAAATATCTTGGAAAAACCTTTTCATTTCATGTCATAATACGGTTTTATTTATTTTTTGCCGTGACACTTCGATTAAAATGTACGCACTCTCCCTATGAGTTTCTATTAAAATACTGTGAATGCTGCATTTACGCTTAATCGGAATTTCCTAAGATGTTTTATTAGTCAGTTTGAGTCCAGATGTCACATCCAATGCTAGAATTGACCATGTGGAAAAATACCATTAAAATGTGGTACATTACCATAGGACATGTGGTACATTACCACAGGACATGGTGTGTGGTGAATCTATGGTACGGTAGAATTTGCTTGTCCTGTGGTACCAAAATGAAGTACTGCAGGAATACCACAGCAACATTTTCAGGTACCACAGGAAATGTTTGTATGGGGAGTTAGCTCACTTTAGCAATGAAAGTGTTGGTTTTTTCACATTTGGATTTGTGGAAAGCTCAAGCCTGAGAAAGATAATTGGGCTAATGCAACTGAGAGAATCTAGCTTTGAACCTTGCTTTCGTCTGGCATGTCCCAAGGTAGTTCTGCAAAGCCAAAACTGCAGAACACTGCAAAAATGTCTCTTTAGCTAGAGTGTTCTTCAAGTATGGATATGAATAGCAACATTTTAATTGTTAAAACTATCAACAGCTGCTGGCTGGTGGCAAAGTGGGATAACTTGGGAGACGCTGGCCTCAGACTGACATTTGACTTCAGTAGAAAACATACAAATTTTTGTACACACATCTATGGGAGTGATAATGTGGACTCATGTTTCTGATCCACTCAAATTAGCTTCATTTTGTGCAGTGCTAACAGTTCTAAACCAGAAAATCTGCCCATATCATGAGAAAATCACAATCTTGTCCTTAAAGCAATATTCCACTTAGTTTTAACATGGGGGTTATTTGGCACTTGACCGCCATGAAAACCAGAATATTAACTACTCAACAAGATTGGATGCAGCTGGACGAGTTTGTAGCGTTCAGATTTTTCCTTCCAATTCATTTCAATGAGGCCACAAAAAAAATAGCCTGAAAACTGACATTTAACACGTTGCTGAACAGACAACTGTGATTGTCAACTGATGTTTGGTCATAGTTTTTTAGAACATAATTTCGCCAAATAGCATTTTTATTGATAGAAGAGAACATAGCAGAGGGATACATGCCTCTCTACATTCTCTCTTAAGCTAGGCTAAGCTAGCTGCTAATTCTGCCCTAACGTCATCGCTGCACACGGCCTACTGACAGACAAACCATCACTCAAAACACTTCCTGGACAAAAAAAATATCCTGAAAACTAACATTTAACACGTTGGTGAACAGATTAAACAACAGATCCCGCTACTGTGATTTTCAACTGACGTTTGGTCATATTTTTGTTGAACATAATTTCGCCAAATAGCATTTTTATTGATAGAAGAGAACATAGCGTAGGGATAGGCCTACATGCCTCAGCTATTGGTGCGTTCCATTTGAACTGGAAAGTCAGAATGTCCAAGTTCCCAGTCGGAAATTTCAACTGGAACGCCCCCTGAAGTCGGATTTCTGACTCGGCTTTATTAGCACTTCTGTCTTATTTGTGTCTCATTAAAATCAGTCGTACACACAGTACTGTCCAACTTCTATCAGTGGACATGTTGCTATGGTGTTTGTATGCGCAAAATACCGCGTAATGTGTTGTTATCAACTGGTATTGCTAACAATGGCTAACCTGGCTAGAGCAAACCCCACTTCCCCCACCTCGTGAAATAAAAAAAACAAATTAGTTTTCAGACTTGTTGTACTGGAACGCAGTCAACTCGAGTGTGACGTCATTCCCAGCTCCGACTTCCGACTTCCGAGGTAAATGGAACGCAGCTAGCATAAGTTCTCGTAGTGGAGGCGTATATCCCTCCGCTACGTTCTCTCTTAAGCTAGGCTAAGCTAGCTGCTGATTCTTCCCTAACGTCATCGCTACACGGCCTACTGACAGACAAACCATCACTCAAAACACTTCTTGGACAAAGGGAAACGAACACAGTGAACACCAACACTCGCAGTCAGTCTTCTCAACACTCCACAACAAGGACTAGCAGAGAGTTTATATCCTCAAGATGGCTTTTCTGATAAAAATGTGAAAAATGGACCCTGGACACCCACGAGGATCTTTTGACTGCAGCCAAAAACATCCTGGCATGTGACAATAAAGTTGCAATGTTCAGTCATGACAGTGTTCTATCAGCCGCAGCCATCAGTGTATGCAGCCATCTGGAAAACTCTCCAACTGTTACCTTCCTCCTCTTTCAACACCTCCACCTAATAGTATTGTGTGCACGGACACACGCCCACATACTGACACACACACACACACACACACACACACACACTTACACACGTGAGTAGACATAAACACGGGCATGACAGACGTAATCGGGGGACACGCACGATTCGCACATACACACACACACACGCACGGGTTTTAATCCGCTTCTTCTTCTTCTTCTTCTTTTTCTACTTCTTCTGTAACTGTATGAAGCGTCACTTGGCAGTTACTCAGGACATGAGGAAGTAGCAAATTATTTATTGGTTATTGGTTATTGGTTAGAGACACACTGGCGGCCTTGCGTTTGTGTGAAAGTTTCTTTAAACAATGTTGGTGTAGCCAAGGACTAGAGTTTTATCATTTCTGCGAAATGATTTTGAATTGATAATGGATACATACCATTTTTTTTAACGTAGATTCACCCTATTTGCACAAATTCAGTTATTCTGTGTGATACAAGAATGTTATGTAACCAGGCCTCCATTATGCCACTACCACCTTAACCTGGCAGGGCATTCAGGACTGCAGTAGCTTTTTGGATGAAGTAATTTTTTTTTTTTTTCAAACAAATACCTTCATCTTTCTTTATCTTCTCTCAAAGTTAGCCATGGACAAATTCCAGATTCCAGTTCGCTCTAGGGAAATATGAATGAATACTTCTGGTTTTCACACTATGCTCACTCACACTTTGAATGAACTGCACAGAGGCAGCCACCCCTAACTTGATGTGGGATTGTTCCTTGCCTGTTTTATGTTCAATTTTCAATTTGTTTGGCATGCAGCTTCAGTTCACCCTCTGTATCCATTCTTCTGGTTCTGGATAGACCTTGTAGTAGACTTCAGCGTTTCAGGTCCGTTTAACACGTTTCACCTCCTGCCAAGAACCACTGATATAGGGGATAAATATACAATAAAGTTCAATAAAGTCACTATAAACTACCTAATGGGTACCACAGACACACTATAGGAATATTGTAGTGATACCATAGGAGATAAAAAAAAACAACTACCATAATAAGGTAACTATAATCTCACCATTGAGGACCATATACACACTACATACAGTATGTCCCTATTGGAATACATAGGAATGTATTAGACCATGGACCCCAATTTGATACTTGATATTATCACAAGGGACCACAAATTGAAGCCTATGAACAAAATGAACATCCTTATAATATCTAGTGAGTCAAATAATAGAGATATTAAACTATCCCTTACAAAAAAAGTCACATGTGGCAAGATCCAGCGTTCTCTTTCCCTTATACCTAATGTAAGGCATAAGAATGACAATCATACACAATGTATGTAATGTAACAGTAAGTTGAAACATAATTGTGGCACAATATGAGAGTTTCAGCGGTGGATGCTTCCCTCTAAATTCATTATTCATAAAAAAAAAAAATATAAACAAAATAGTTATTCTCTATTTAGAACTCTGAAAAGTAAAGAAAGAAAGAACTCCAAAGACGTTTAAAGGCAATGATAATATCTGAAAAGAGTGAACAAAGTGTCTTACGATTAAAACTTGACACCTTTTTGAAGCTAGGAAGTCATTTTTCTGCAGCATCTTATCCCCCCCCCCCCCCCCCCCCCCCACACACACACACACACACACACACACACACACACACACCGCACCACCACATTTACAATACAAAGACATTTCTTTGTACCTCACCGTTGATTCAATTTCTTCAAGGTCATTTTTTTTCTTCTTCTCTGTACGGTGATGACATTAGTGTCTGGAACCATTGGGAAAATAATTATTTCATTTTATTATTCGTTTTTTTTTTTTTTTTTTCATTACCCAAAACAACATTCTACAGCTTCAAGGATTGTGGCGCATAATGCTTTTATACAATATGACTCGAGCAAATCAATCAATTCTCAGCACAAATAACTTGGACAAATACCGAGGAAGAGGGAGGAGAGGACGAGGAGGAGGAGAGGGAAAATTCCAGAGAAGTCTGAGGCGAACTGAAGGCTTAGCTGGCTCACCGGGGGCACACACACACACACACACACACACACACACACACACACACCAAGGCACGCATGCAGATAGCTTGAGTGTTGACTAAGTCATTAGGAAACTCTGGGGAGAGAGAGAACGGCTAAAAACCAAAGTTTCCACTAAGAGTGAATAAACACTACGGAGCCAAAGGTGTGTTGCAGAACGCATGAGAGTTTGGACAAAACCCAAGCCATACTAGCATATGAACTATACTAAACAATATATACAGTGCATTAACCATGCTGCATACAATTCACTATCTCCTGCTCAGTGGTGGAAGAAGTACTCAGATCTTTTACTTAAGTAAAAGTAGAAATACCACAGTATGAAAATACTCTGTTACAAGTAAAAGTCCTGCATTCAAAATGTTACTTAAGTAAAAGTACAAAAGTATTAGCATCAAAATGTACTTAAACCAACAAAAGTAAAAGTACTCATTATGCAGAATGGCCCATTTCAGAATAATACAGTATATATGATATTATTGAATTATAATTATTGATGCATTAATGTGTAAGCATCACTTTAATGTTGCAGCTGGAAAAGGTGGGGCTGATTTCCACTACTTTATATACTGCTGGGTAGCTTACAGTAATCTATAATAATACATCCCAATTTATTAGTTGATTATTTTTTGTATTAATAATCTGAATCTGCAAAGTAACTAGTAACTTAAGTTATCAAATAAAGGTAGTGGAGTAAAAAGTACAATATTTCCCTCTGAAATGTAGTGGAGTAGAAGTATAAAGTAGCATAAAATGGTAATACTCAAGTAAAGTACAAGTACCTCAAAATTGTACTTAAGTACAGTATTCGAGTAAATACACTTAGTTACTTTCCACCTCTGCTCCTGCTTAATATAGACTTCTCTAGACATAAAAAAAACATATCAATTATACATAATTGTATAACTGTATGGAGTTGGTTTCATCCTACGTTCACACATAACATACACATATATCATGCTCACACAGGCGTGATGCATGCTTGTATACATACACAAACACACACACAAGCACAAATACGCATTACACTGCTCAAAGCTTCTTTTCTTTCCCTCTCACACACTGAAAAGGCAGCAGTGCACAGTGAGTCTTTATTAGTCTTATCACTGCTGCCAGATCTCTGCTAAAATCTTGTATCTTGTATCTCTAAAAAACAAAATATCTTTGTTTCTAAAATCTAAGGGAATTAAGGAATCGACTGTATTGGGATCGGATTTAACCAAATGTGAAAACGTGGTCAACTTTACAGCAGCATTTTGCGTAATATTAATCGTTGTTCTGAATAACAACAAATAACCAATAAACTGAGTAGGAAACGACAAAATGGAACTGAGATTGAACTGAATTGACAGAACGGAAACCGCGAATGTATGCCGATGCGGGCGTAGTGTGTGTACGCATGATGGTCACGGAGTGCACAAGGTGCATTAGGGAAATGCAACCATTGTTTTCCCAGTTTCAAGGATAAACCTCTCTCTCTCTCTCTGCACGCCGTTTAATTACTTCACTGTTCCTCCTCTCTCCTCCGCTTTCAGCATCTCCCCATCTTCGCATCGTCTCTTAATAAAAAGCGTGTCTCGGCGCTGGAGATCACCGGGGTTGCGCAAGGAGAGGCAGAGAGAAAAGACGTTCTATTATCGAGAGTGTGAAAAAAGCGGCCGAGTGTAATGGGCGTCCGGGTGCGCTCGGGCTGTCAGAGTGTGGACGCATCGATCGGACAAAAACACCTGGGAGAGGGAAGGGAGCGGAGGAAAAAAAACGAGAAGAGGAGCGAGGCGAGAAGGAAGCGAGACTTTTTGTATGGTCGTTGAAGGACAGTTACTGCACAGGAAAACAACACTCTCTCACTCAGTGTTCATACGACAATATTGGACATTGAGGATTAATGGTCTTTCATAAGAATAATGCAAAAACACAACAAATTCAGGAATACAGGAGTGCAGGAGTTATTTAAGAGGTAGTATACCGTTGAGAAAGAAGTATACTGCTAAAGAGAAGGGAATTATTCTAGGAGTTGAGGTAGGATACTACTGATGATGGATAATTGACAGTGGTGGAGGAAGTACTCTGATCCTTTACTTAAGTAAAAGTACCAATACAGCAATGTAAAAATACTCCATTATAAATAAAAGTCCTGCATGAAAAATCCTACTTAAGTAAAAGTACATAAGTATTAGCAGCAAAATGTAGTTAAAGTGTTAAAGTAAAAGTAGTGGTTTGGTCCCTCTGACTGATATTTTATTGTATATGACATCGTTAGATTATTAATACTGAAGCATCAGTGTGTAAGCAGCATGTTACTGTTGTAGCTGCTGGAGGTGGAGCTAGTTTGAACTACTTTATATACAGTTAGCTAGTTTAGTCCAGTGGTTCCCAACCTAGGGCTCGGGCCCCTCCAAAGGGTCACCGGATAATTCTGAGGGGTCATGAGATGATTAATGGGAGAGGAAAGAAGAAAAAACAAAGTTCTGATACACAAATCTGTTTTCAGTTTTTGGACTTTTTCTCTAATCTTTGATTTTTGCTGAAATATTGGATCATTTGAACATTTATTGAAATGAAACCATGTGAGGTTTGAGAGGGAAAAATCACTATTTGGTGGAGCTGTTAACAACTCATAGACATCTGAAATGTGACCCGACTACACACTGCTTCTTATAAGACGTCAAAAGCCAAAAAGGTTGGAAACCACTGGTTTAATCTTTAGCAATGTGTTGTAATTTAAAAGCTTGTTATATTGAAGCTTACCTAGCGAGTTTCAGGAGCAGGACCACACCTCAACCGCGCCTCTTCCGGCACCCCTTAAATATACCATCCTAACCCTCTGTTCCCCTTTCGCTCTCGTATTCTGCGCCCCTCCCCCCCGCCCTATTCTTTCTTCCTCTCCTTCCTCCTTCTTATAGGGTCCTGAGGGGGTCCGTCATTGCCCGGGCGCTGCGGCGGATTCCCCAAGAAGCCTCCCCACAACGCATGCGACTACCAGAACCACGCTCATCATCGTCCTCAATAAATCATTTAAATACATCTTGTTGATGGTGTGGTCCTTGCTAGTGAATTATCCATTGTGTCAAATCTCCATCTGAAAAGTAACTAAAGCTGTCAAATAAATGTAGTGGAGTAGAAAGTACAATATTTCCCTCTGAAATGTAGTGGAGTGGAAGTATAAAGTAGCATCAAATGGAAATACTCAAGTAAAGTACAAGTATCTCAAAATTGTACTTAAATACAGTATTCGAGTAAATGTACTTAGTTTCCACCACTGATAATTCACTAGGGAATCTTTCACATCAAAAGATATGGATGTATTTAACCTCAAAATATGAATGAGACAAAAGATTTTGATTCTGAGCTTTGATAGTCCTCCATGATTAAAGAATGACAAACGCAAGAAACACTCACTTTCAATTAGTGTCTCAATACGCCGACGATGCACTTCTTTAATCCCGACCTCTCAGAAATGGATGGTCATTGATTGGAATGAAATGAAGTATAATCCGGAGGATGAAATGTGCATGCACAAGCCTTGTACGCTGCTCTGCGCAGTCTACTTTGTGGTTTAAGGGCTTTTAGCTGCGCATAACTCGCTTTTGACTGTATATTACAGAGACAAGGGCACGAGGGCCACAGGCTACACAGCTCAAGAGAAGCATTTTTACCCACAGAACCTATGTACAGACAGAAGGTTTCTGTAAATATCCCTTTAATCGGCCTAGTGAAAACACAAGCAGAACACAACCACAAGCTGTACCATAATAAGCCATTAAATATGGATTACGGATGGAACTACCCTGAGGTTCTCTCTCTCTCTCTCTCTCTCTCTCTCTCTCTGTGGTGTTTAGTATTGGGTTGTTCAGTGAGAGTGAGAGTTCACACACACAGCTGTAATTAGCAGCTTAGGCAGCCAGCCAGCCCTGTAAATGCACTGTGACGTGAGAGTGTGTGTTTGTGTGAATGTGTGTGTGTGTGTGTGTGTGTATGTTGACGATGATGTACACATGCTTTTCTATGTGCATGCGTTTCTGTGAGCGCACAGGTGTGCATACGTGCATACAGGACATATACAGCATGTGTATGTACATGGATGTGTGTGTGTGTGGTGAGTCACACAATTGTGCGTGGGTGTTGTGTTTGTCTTAGCTGTGTGCTGATGGAGAGCCGAGGTGCTTGGAGACGGGCCGTGACGTGTATGTTTGTGTGTGTGTGTGTGTGTGGGTAGGGTGATTGCTTTCTAACACCTGGTATTAGCACCAGTAATCCACACACCACATCATACTCACGCACCAGTCCCATAGCCTGCAGATCACAGAGACTACACCTTCTTCCCTGTCCTGTTTGTAACTGTTTCACAACTGTTTTCTGGGGCGTTATGGTTGGGAAAATATTCCTAGAGCTTCCAGGTGACATATAACCTAACGCACCCTCTGGCAGCCATGTTAGGCCGTGATCACATCACGTTTTTGAAAGCTTCTGTGTCTTTTTTCAGTTGTTTTCAATGGCGTACGTCTCCTCCAAACTATGCACCTATGTACCAAATTTAGCCGCATCGCAAACTACGTCAGTGCCAGACAGAAAAAGAAAATAGTAGCAGCTGGAGGGACGTATATGTAACTTAACTTTAATCCACCATATGGAATGGGATTGTTCAACCTCAAGCAGAGCTATCGCTAACTTTCTGTTGTCCATTTTTACTTTCGACAATGCTGTCCCCTATTATTGTGATGTTTACCATGTTATTTTGTCACCTAGAAAACCAATAAAAGTTTGGTCAAAAAATAAATAAATAATGTAACACTCCTTGCGCTCATTGCTCTCAATGCTCATAGCTGTGTTTGAGCAGGAGAAAAATGTGCTTACAGCCTTGGAGGGCCACAACCATTGGGCAACATGGCTGAGAATAGCTAGCGGCACTTCTAAACTTTGCAGTCTCAACAGAAATAATGAATGGGGTTATTTACTGTGCCGCTTTTGACTGACAACTGATTTCATCCCTGATAGATCTGACTCTGTGTTTAGATAATGCCACCTTGTTAGCTTGCTAAATAGCATCTGGTCTGCTAAGTATCACCGGGAGCGTATCTATGTTCCCAGGGTCCTATGTTCCCAAGGTCCTATGTTCCCAGGGTCCTATGTTTAACCCTAACCCTAAACCCTAACCCTAACTAACCAACCATATTAAGCGAATACAGAGCTGGGGAACAACTTTTTCAGGTTCCCATTATGTGCTATATAGAGCTGGGGAACATAGGACCCTGGTAATATAGGACCTTGGGAACATAGGACCCTGGGAACATAGGACCCTTTGTCATGTTCCCATTATGTGCCATATATATCTGGGGAACATAGGACCCTGGTAATATAGGACCTTGGGAACATAGGACCCTGGGAACATAGGACCCTGGGAAAGCACATATGTAGAACTGGGGAACATAGGACCCTGGGAACACAGGACCCTTTGTCATGTTCCCATTATGTGCCATGTAAATCTGGGGAACATAGGACCCTGGGAACATAGGAATGACTCTGTATCACCATCTTACACATTTGTGCTCTAGCTAACGTTACGTAGATTGTAGTTAGTGTTATTATAAATACATTTTTGACTTTTTATTTGCCTTTGCAGTAGTTGGGCTAGCTCCCAGAAACATTATCCACATGGAGGACAATATCAGCTATCGGTTACATTAAAAAAACACAAATTTGCAGATGGAAGATCTCTGCAGAACGCATCATGAAGTAACATCCAGCAGCATTTTAGCTGCATGAGAAACTGACGCCATGTAGGTCACAACACCAGGCCCAAGGTAGTCCACTGGTGTCGTTGAGGTCACTGTTCTGTTGATGTGTGTAGGAGGAGGCCATTTCTACCTGCTGCCCTCTCTTTTTTTTCTAAAATCAATTACCACTGGTTATATAAGTTAACAAATCATAGAAATTGAAGATTTTAGATCCCATTCTCTTTCTGTCCGTCTCCTTGCCCGCCTGGCTTACCTCTGCCTGCCCCTCTGCCTGTCTGTCAGTCTGTCTGTTTATGTATCCATCTATTTGCACATCGGTCCATCCTTCATTCAGTCTGTCTGTTGGTCTGTCATTGTGGCCTGCCCTCCCATATTGGATTTGCCCCTTCAATTATTGATGGAGGATGTATTTTGTAAAGCTGAAGGCCAGCAATCATTGGTGTCAAATTCAAAATTAGTTCCTCCTGTATTATTCACAGCCCCGAGGCCAACAGGGTAATAAGAGGAACTTTTGATAACAATGGAGAGAGAGAGACGAGAGAGAGAGAGAGAGAGAGAGAAAGAGAGAGGGATAGATGGATAGATAAATAGATAGATAGGTTTTGTCGAAATTATTTAATGGAAGTGTAAAGCAATCAACTCAATCTTCTTCTTCACTCTCGACCCATACCTTCATCCCTCTCTCCCTCCCGCTCCTCTCGACCCCTCCTCTCACCCTCGTCTATCTTCCCTCTCTCACCTCAGCGTTGCCTCATATGTACACAGCGTTAAACATTAACACCTCCCGCCATGCACTTCATCTCACCTGTGTGGAATCCAGTCAGATCTCTCTCTCTCTGTAGAGGGCTGGGGAAATAGTCACACACACACACACACACACACACACACACACACACAGTAAATCCCTCAAAAATGTTGTCTTGACAGGACCTGAGTTCATATTGCTAGCAACAGAGAGTTGGGGAGGAATGGATTATATGTAATGGTTTTACATTAATCTGATTACATAGAATAAAAGACTGTAATGGATTATTATTAGCAAAAATATATACAGTCATCAGATTCTGGTCGCTTTTTTAAACAATACATAATTGCTTGTTGAGTGACTCAGTAAGATTAAAAGCAAGATTGTGAAATGATAAACAGAAACATAATTTTTGTTTTTATTACTATGTAGTAGAAACTGATAATAGGCGGTGTGTAGATAAACAGAACATCGTAATATAGATCTAGAAATTATGGTTGATCATTGTTGCACATTTCAACTGAATCAACTGTCTGTTTAAAGTAATTCAAAAGTGGCTGAAACTTATTAGACTATGTTACACAGTTGAACAGTGGTGGAAGAAGTACTCAGATCTTTTACTTAAGTAAAAGTAGAAATACCACAGTATAAAAATACTCTGTTACAAGTAAAATTCCTGCATTCAAAATGTTACTTAAGTAAAAGTACAAAAGTATTAGCATCAAAATGTACTTAAAGCAACAAAAGTACTCATTATGCAGAATGGCCCATTTCAGAATAATACAGTATATATTATATTATTAATTTATAATTATTGATGCATTAATGTGTAAGCATCACTTTAATGTTGCAGCTGGAAAAGGTGGGGCTGATTTCCACTACTTTATATACTGCTGGGTATCTTACAGTAATCTATAATAATACATCGCAATTTATTAGTTGATTATATTTTGTATTAATAATCTGAATCTGCAAAGTGACTAGTAACTTAAGTTATCAAATATAGGTAGAGGCGTAAAAAGTACAATATTTCCCTCTGAAATGTAGTGGAGTAGAAGTTTAAAGTAGCATAAAATGGTAATACTCAAGTAAAGTACAAGTACCTCAAAATTGTACTTAAATACAGTATTCGAGTAAATGTACTTAGTTACTTTCCACCTCTGCAGCTGAAGTCATCTAATGCTAATATGCTTCTGTTTGGGGTAAAGAAATACTCTCAGTCTTTTCTCCTCAAACTTTACTTCTTTACGTTTGTCTATCATACATGACTGTAGAGATCATGTAGAGATCAGAGAGGCATTTGGAAAAGACTGTAAATGTTATCACCTGCAACCTTCCTCTGTCTCCTCCGTATCCTCCACCAGTATGCAACATGAAGCTCTTAAGTGGTTCTCTGACTCATCTCACCCAGCCAATTCATATCTTCCTCTCTGTCCTCCTGGTAGAAAGCTCAGGCCTGTCCGGACCGTAACCTCTCACTTTCATCACAGCTCCTACGATGAGTGTTGAACTCTGTCTATCCTGAGCACACACACATTTCTACAATTTCTGGCAGCCTCGGTTGATATGGAAATAAACGATTGAATACCGAATCTTGAGATTGTGGCCCACTGTGTACACGAAGCTTTGGAGATACGTGGCCAAAAGTATGCGGACGCCCCGTCTAATGAGCAGATTCAGCTTTTTCAGCCACACCCGTTGGCACTAACTTGAATGATCTTGGCCATTTTTATCAAGTTAGAGCCACTCAGAGGGCAAAGGCCATTCTGGCAGACCCTCATCACCCTCTTCATGCAGAGTTTCGACTCCTGCCATCAGGGAGGAGGTACACTTTCCCTAGGAGGGCCAAATCAAACAGATGATGGACTGATGGACTCTTAGTGCTTTATATCTCATTGCAACTTTATTATGATGACATCTACTGTATGTTATATGTATTTATGTCTTTTATTTGTGTATTGGTATTGGTATATTGTGTATTGGTTGTGTTGACTACTGTTTGCAAACCAAATTGCCCCTCGGGGACAATAAAGACTATCCAATCCAATCCAATCCAATCCAACCCGTTGCGGACAGGTCTATAAAATCATGCACAGAGTCATGCAATCTCCATAGACAAACAATGGCAGTAGAAGGGGCCAAACTGAAGAGCTCAGTGACCCAATGTGGCACCCGTCATGGGATGCCATCTTTCCAACAATCAGTTTGTCAAATTTCTGCCTGCTAGAGCTGCCCCGGTCAACTGTAAGTACTCTTACTGTGAAGTGGAAATGTCTTAGGAGCAACAAAAGCTCAGGCGCAAAGTGGTCGGCCACACAAACCGGACTGCTGAGTGCTGAAGCGCGTAGCATACGTACAAATCGTCTGTCCTCGGTTGCAACGCTCACTACCGAGTTCCAAAGCTGCCTCTGGAAGCAACGTCAGCACAAGAACTGTTCCTCGGGAGCTTCATGAAGATGTAAGGTCACCATGCACAATGCCCAGCGTCAGCCGGAGTGGTGTAAAGCTCGCCCCCATTGGACTCTGGAGCAGTGGAAGCATGTTCTCTGGAGTGATGAATCACGCTTCACCAACTGGCAGTCCGACGGACCAATCTGGGTTTGGCAGATGCCAGGAGAACGCTACCTGCCCGAACACAGAGTGTCAACTGTAAAGTTCGGTGGAGGAGGAATAATGGTCTGGGGCTGTTTTTCATGGTTTGGGCTCGGCCCCTTAGTTCCAGTGAAGGGAAATCTTAATGCTACAGCGTACAATGACATTATAGACGATTGTTTGCTTCCTACTTCGTGGCAACAGTTTGGGGAAGGCCTTTTCCTGTTTCAGCATGACAAAGGTCCAGACACAAATGGTTTGTGGAGATTGGTGTGGAAGAACTTGACCGGTCTGCACAGAGTCCTGACCTCAACCCCATCCAACACCTTTGGGATGAAATGGAACGCCGACTGCGAGTCAGGCCTCATCACCCAACATCAGCGCCCGACCTCACTAATGCTCTTGGGGCTGAATGGAAGCAAATCCTTGCAGCAATGATCCAACATCTAGTGGAAAGCCTTCCCGGAAGAGTGGAGGCTGTTATAGCAGCAAAGAGGGACCGACTCCATATTAATGCCCCTGATTTCGGAATGAAATATTCGACGAGCAGGTGTCCACATACTTTTGGCCATGATTTATTCGATTAGTCGTGTTTTTTTAAATATCTGAAATCCATCACATCCTTTACATGTCACCCTCATAGTGATTTCAATCATGTTTACTGTCTCTATTGATGGAGCTCAAGGCTGCTTTCATGACACAGGAAGCTATTCAAACATCTCTCAACCAAACGTCCTCATGTGCCAGTGCACAGGTGAGCATTATACTCTAAGATTGCATTGATTTTTAGACAAACACCGACAATAACCTCATGTTGGAGACAGCCTCGAAGACTTGGTTTTATATAGCGAAGAACACCCTGGCATATTTTTTTCTTAAAAGTGGTTTCTAAGGAAAACACCTTTACAAAAGGAGGTACCATGATTCAATGGTCTAAACTCAATACATTGAAAAAAACAAAACAAAACAAAAAACAACTCCTCAATGACCGTTTAGGCACTTGAAGGGAGGAAAAGGAAAGAAAAAATTACTTGAACTAACAGGGACAAAAAAGTATGAAATCGGTTTAAAGACATGGGTCCAAATATTGAATTCAAGTATATGATATTTTGACAAATGCCCTAATATTTTAAAATATGATATATCTATTTTACCAGGCCTTCCTCTCAATGGATGAGACATTGCTAGAAGTAGGTTAAAAGTACGTTATACAGATAGCTACACAGCTACAGATAGTAAGAAGATATTTTTTAAGTGTAAGTTTTTATTTGTAAGTTTAAGTTTTGTTTAAAATCATAATGCCTGGTATAATTTACTAACTAACTTGCACATATATCATCCTTACATATGTATATACCTTTTTTCTATTTTATTATTTCATAGTTTCTACTTTATTTTACTATTTCATATTATTTCTATCACCTATACTGCAGTGTACAGGAGTCTGCACACAAGAATTTCACTCGCTTTTATACTCGCTGTAATTGCGTGTAATGTGACAATAAACCTTGAAACTTGAAACTTGAATAATTGAATATGAAGTATTTGACCAAATACTTGATATTGATGACACCTGTGCCTATTCAGAAGAGTTAGACGGTTAAACAATTGGCTAATTAGTTCCCCTTTAAATGGATTCCCTCTTAAAAAAAAAAGCCCTTGGAGAGGACCTGCATGTGTTACAAGTTCATGGTCTGCCAGGTTATGAAGACATTAAATGATGACAAAAAAAAAATGGAGCTGATAAAAAGACTGTTGTAATTTGGTGCTATGAGCTGTATAAGCCCTGGCTGGCCCTGGCTGGCCCTGTTTGACCCTGCAGTAGAAAGCGGACCATTGTAGTCCAGGTTCTGCAGACAAGACAGTGTGAGTGACCGTTAGACCAGACTCAGACACCAGAGACCATGAAGACTCCCTCAGGGATAAAGGAGAGAATACAAAGAGAGAGAGAGAGAGAGAGAAGAACGAGGTAATGGTGGGAGACAGAGTGGTAGGGGAACAAAGAAGTTCGTAGCTGTCGTTCGTTCTTTTTTTTTTTTTTTTTTTTCTAACTCTATCCATCCTTTTGTCCGAGGGAACTGTAAGAGCCGGGAGGCCCTCGGCAACAGCTGGCAGGTAGGAAGTGAGGGAGGGAAGGAGGGAGGGAGGATGGAAGGAGATAAGTGAGAGTGGGGGGGGGGCAAAGACAGACAGGGAGGAGAAGAAGAGAGGGAAGGATGGATAGGTGGAGCAGGGAGTGGAGGGGTGGAAGGGATAGAGGGCAGGGTGTGGAGTGCGTGGAGTGTTTGGTCCCCAGGGGCTATCACACACACACACACACACACACACACACACACACACACAGCAGTAGAACAGGAGACTAAATTAATGAAAATATGAACGATATGCAATGACGCAATGAAAATATATTAAAAAATTGTTGGTATGCTCAATAGTCATTTCTTGGCAATCCTAATAATTTTCTGAGGTTATTGCGGGTAGAGCTCAACCTGGCAGACATACGCTTACACACACACACACACACACACACACACACACACACACACACACACACACACACAAAAAGGTAGGTCTCAGTTAACCAGAGAGTCAATAGGCTGCAGACAGACAAGTGTGATTACAGCAGATACTGTTGCTCTCACTGCTCAGTGGTTTCTCTCTCTCCCTCTCTCTTACTCTCTCTCACTCAAACAGAGAGGGATGGAGAGAGGGAGAGGAGAGTAAGGGAGGGCAGGAGAAAGGAAAGGAAGAGAGAGAGCGAGAGAGAGATATTGGGAGAGACAGAACAATCCAGTTGTTTGTGCTCTGCTGTCTCAGTGTCTCAGTCAAGTGAGCTGTCAACTGACAAGGTCATACTTCAGTCAGACTCCCTATTAACTCTCTCTCTCTCTCTCTCTCTCTCTCTCTCTCTGAGCAGTCTTTGTCTTTAAAGTGTGAACGACGTCTTAAAATAAATTCTTACAATTTAAGGCCTTAAAAAATATGTACATGACTTGTGATTAGATGTCTTTTTTTTCCACCAAGATAAAAGGGAAAATCCACCCTAAGACACTGTTAAAAAACAGCTATTCTCGCTCCATTTTGTTGTTCGGTGGTGTTGGGCTGCCGAAAAGCATTGTGGGAAATGTAGGAAATCACTTAACTGAAGTAGAAGTAGGCGAGGCAGGTTGAGGGAAAGTGGGAATACCAAAACAGTTAATTACAACACTTCATCACTCCTGGAATCCATTGAACATCATAGACTGACAACGGTATGTGAGTTTTTTTTCCTTTGTATTTGCTTTCCCGAACACAACTGGACTCCACATACCTTAACAGTTCATTTCTTCTTGTCCTTTTTTTCTTCTAGTGCTCATTCATAGTTTCGGCTCTTTCACTATCCATGTTCAATTGAAAATAAGATAGTTTTGCAGGCTTCGTTTCTCTATTTTGGTTATTAAACTGGTCTTAATTTCAATAACAGGTCGTATTAAAAATGTAACATGAATAAGTAAAGCTTATTATAAAAGGTAGCATTACAGTAATAAGTAAAATACTGACAGTACATTGTGTTCATCTGGACTCAGTGACTGCCGGTGCAGATTCAACATGTTGAATCAAATCGTACTCCTGTGGTGGTTCATATACAGGAGAAGAAGAAAGTCTTGTGCACCTTATATCAGTGTTTCTCAACGTGGGGTCCGGGGACCACCAGGGGTCCTTGAGGGGGTTCCAGGGGGTCCCCAGCAAACTGATGAATCGTTAAACTTCAGCATTATTTCATTTACAAGAAGTGAACACAATTAGAGAATGTAGAAGAATGACTGTTTTGATCATAGTTTCTCTGTTATCTCTCTACCTACAATACAGATAGTCATGGAATTCTGGACAAAATCATATCTAACAATAAAAATATTCTCAGATTTGGGTCCAAGAGACAAAATCTCATCATATGGGGGTCTGTGGCTCCTCTGCCTTATACCACACATGGATGAATGGAAAGTGAAAGATTCAAGATGTTTTCAGTCACTTTTTCTTTGTTGATTTGTTTTTTTCTTGCTGAAGATGATTCCATCTGTGGCCCAAAATGGAAAAACCAAAATATCTGATAATAAAATGGCTCTAGGTTCATAACTTGAACTCAATTGCTTGGGGAAAAAAAATGACTGAACTGTTACATTTTGAGTTTATTCTATTTCTCGGTGAGGATTTGATGATAGAGAACGGAGGCACATTCAGACATATGGCCTGTTGAACAATCAATAACACACACACACACACACACACACACATACACACGGCGGCCAGTAGCCCCAGGACTACTAGTTGTGGCTGACTGTTTGGACACAGTAGTCGTGTAGAAACAACAGATGTTATGGTGGCTTTGACTCTCCTCAATAGAGAATATTTATTCACCACACAAGGCCTTTAAAGGGACGGGGGGGGGGGGGGGGGGGGGGGCACACAAGTGTATAAAGCACACTCACACACACTCACACACACACACACACACATTGTATGCACAAAGGTGGCAGGCAGACATGCAAATGGCAAATACACACACTCACATACATACAATCATACATGGTAAAAACAGCTTAGTCACCTACTGTACACACAATGTGGGTGGGAATAGATGTAAACATACAAGAACAGTATACACACACACACACACACACACACACACACACACACACACACACACACACACAGCTAAGTGGTGGTGTAAACAAGCATGGTGCCCGGTCTGTCTCCAAGCAGGTCAACTATAGCCTAATGTCATGTGCATACAGCTGACCGTGTATGTGTGTGTGTGTGTGTGTGTGTGTGTGTGTGTGTGTGTATTGCTGCCAGTGCCAGTAGTCCATTCATTTACACCAGGCAGGCCACAAACACTCAATCACCCGTTTATCTTGCCCTGTCTTCTCCCAGACACACATACACACACACACACACACACACACACACACACCACCCTGACCAGGCAGATGGTTGTGCCACCCCTGCCAAAGGAGCGTGCCAACACACACACACACACACACACACACACACACACACAAAGAGGGGGAGGGGACCGTCTGTTTCAGCTGCTCTCCTTGTCACATAGAGGTTGGCATGGAGGCTGGTATCGGCCATGCCCACTATCAATCCATCATACTCTCTCTCTCTCTCTCTCTCTTTCTGTGGGAACCCCCTTCATGCCCACCTGTTACAGTTATATAAGAGCGTATAGAAGAGGATGTAAATAAGAGAAAATCCCTGAAAAAATAAACCATCAAAAGGGAAAAAAAAGCCCAGTTTTGGTTTATAGTTTGTGGCAGAAATTGGGCAGGATAGATAGATAGATAGATGGATGGATAGATAGATAGATAGAACATAAACATGGTACTGAACTAGAGGGGAGGAGAGGAGGGATGGAGGTAGAGGAGGAGAGGGAGGATAGGATGGGCGGGGTAAGTCAGAGGGGTGGAAGGAGGGAGAAACGGATGAAGACAACAGGACACCAAAAGATGGAGGGAGCCAGAGAGGGATGGAAAGAGGGCGGAAGGGAGGAACAGATGTCGGGGAAGTGAAAGTGAAGTTGGGGAGAGAAAAAAGGGGGGGGGGGGAATGCAGGGCGGTGGAGAGATGGAGATGGAGATTGGCAGACTCCAGGCAATTTGGTTTCTTCACAAGGCGGCCATATTGGATTTAAATCAACTGCAGGTGGGAAACTACTTCTAGGTTTCAAAAATAATAACTAAAAAAACTAAAATGTACTTATAATGGACTGTACTGTACTGTATATTATGACTAAAATGATTAAATGAAATAGAACTATAATATATAGTAACAACCTAGCAGTTTTAACCAGCAAAAGTCAGCTAACACTAGCCTTAGCTAGCAGACGCTAACAGAAACAATTTGACTGTCAGTCAAAGTCCCACTACGAATATGAAAGCATAATGTTAGCATATTAATAATACTAAAGATAAAAGGCTGTTAATGCTGAAAAACTGGGCCTAGTTGGCTTGGAGATAAATATAAAGTTAACAACACAGAGTAGCCGACATTAGCTAAGAGAGCTAATGTTAGCTAAAGTTATGGATCGACGTAATGCATGTTCCCTTCAACCCTGTAACCTTTGATGTGGATCTTCTCCAACTCTGTTCTTTCTTAATAACATCCAAGAATATTTTAACTGTTTGTCCACAGATGGTTGAGCTTGCCTCTGTTTATCAAATATGGCCGCCGTGTGAATGACCCCCATCTTACCGACTGGGGTACCCGTAGACCCCAGAGCTATACTTTTTGTCATAACTCACAGGTGCTTTATTCATCATAAAGCTGGTGCTTTTATCATTCTAATTTTTCAGGATTTTCTCAATCAATTTGTTCCTAATGACTTCCTATCATTGTTTTCTGTTTCTGTTTTAATTAGTGCTTTTTAAATATACCAATGTAGTCAAAAGCATCCAATTCCGCCTATGCAGTTTTAATAGATGGAACTATTTATTGAGTTCATGTTTGCCATGGGGCCTAATTTAAAGTATCACACACTATCAGGGGGGGTAGGGGCTCTCTGTCAGTCATTTTGAAGGAGACAGACACAGATGCAGCAGACACAGATTTCCTCATGTGCTCTGTCAACGACCCTAAATGTGTTGTTGTTGTTTTTTTTCAGATGACATTAATTACATAACTAATAATGTTTTGAGAAGAAATAAGTTAACATTTTGCTATGATGGTTGTTTCTTACAGTAGTTTATTCTTGGGGTCCCTAGGGACCTTGTATGTTAAATATATTGGTAGGATGAGGGATAACGCAAATACAGTGAGTCAAACCCAGAGCTTCAGTAGTGGTTAGATGAGTTACATCTTCATTTTATCTCATTCAGTTGAAGTTTGCTGCACTGCTAGCAAGTAAGAAGACACACAGAAACCTGTAAAACACACCGGCAAGCCAGTCACTCCAGCTGGTTTCCCCTTGTATAACCAGTATACTGGTTTCAAACACAGTGGCAGCTTGCATAGGCCTCCACCAGTCTGACATGCTGGACTGGGAGAAAAGGGATGAGAGAGAGAGAGAGAGAGAGAGAGAGGCAGGAAGGGTGGGTTGTTTTGAGGCCTCTCCCAGCTGTCGTGTTGCTTTACCCGGAGGCAACACACACACACACACACACACACACACACACACACACACACACACACACACACAGCAGGCAAACAGGCCATACAAGTAACATATATAAATCACCTCCTCAACAAAGAGAATGACTGCTAATGTTAACGGACTAGACACATCACTGTGTGTGTGTGTGTGTGTGTGTGTGTGTGTATGTGTGTGTGTACAGTGTGATTGTCAGCGTACAAGTGAGCATCTGTGAGTGTGTTCACATGCATGTGTGTGTGTGTGTGTGTGTGTGTGTGCGTATCAGTCTGAAACAGTAGTTGACTCAGACGAAACAGTGATTACCTCCTACTTATATAACTCTCAAATCCACACACACACACACACACACGTACTTTTACACTTATCCCTGTTTCCACCTTA
This sequence comes from Centroberyx affinis, assembly GCF_046629955.1. NCBI lineage: Eukaryota > Metazoa > Chordata > Actinopteri > Beryciformes > Berycidae > Centroberyx > Centroberyx affinis. The sequence goes on from NW_027282280.1 coordinate 74,266, forward strand.
CCAAATCAACATATCCTTATAGATTACCACACACACCTTAATCTCCTCCTTAATTCCTTAATGTCTCAGGCAAAGGTACAAGCCAGCAGAACCCAGATTAGATTTAGAAAGTGGCAACGCAGAAAAATGCCAACTTAAAAAAAAAAAATATGGAGTCAACCGTTTGCATCAGATTTGCGAGTAAATCCAACGTGATTACACAGTGTATGAATGTAATGTGATATGTGATATTTTTTTTGCATACAACAGAAAAAATACCAGACTGCATGCATAATATACTGTAAGATGTTGGATTTAACTACAGATCTGCAAAAAAATAAATGGTGTGCTCAAAGTTTTTGATGTTTACGAGGGTGATTTTTTTTTTTTTTTTTTTTTACAGTGTAGAGTCTGGGTGCATGTGTGTATGAAGAGTTCATTTCCAAAATACTGTATATCTGTTATACATTTTTTTTTCTAATATATAGATATGATAGAGGACAAGTCTATAAAACTGTTACCATTATGAAATGATATAATGTGCACTGTGTGTGTGTGTGTGTGTATCTGAAGATAAATACCTAGCAGTCTATCTGATATAAAGTGTAAAAACAATTAAAAAATGTGGTTTATGCTCTTAGTTTATGAAAGTTTATGAAAGTTGCACTGTAAGAAGTTACAGTGCATGACCAATATCTCTTGTTTGTTTGTCATATTGTGTTTTGGTTGTTATATTGTTGTTTGTTCTGTATTATTTATTTTTTTTAATCTCACCACAGATTATTGACTGCATCTCTTCTATAGTTTTTATCATCATATTTAATCACTGTGTGTTTTCATTTGGCATCACTGTGCTCCTATGTTTTATCGCTGTGCAAATAAACTAATTATGCGTCAACAGCAGCATGAGATCTTGTCACTGCTCATAATTGATATAATTTGAATGAACAATTGTTTGACTGATTGATGTATGAACCACAGGATGCATTAAAGCCTCTATAGGGAAATCTTATATATGGCTAGGGACTAACTTTGGCTCTGTAAACTGTCATTTACAGAGCCATAACAAACTGGAATAATTTACCTTTTAATATCCGCCTAATAAAAACATAAATCATCCTTCAAAAAGATTATGAAGAGGCATTTATTGGCATGCAGATGACAGACTGAATAGTAGGAGGTATAACTCTGTACCAGTTTTCAATATTTGTGTTCCGCTTCATATGGGTTGTATTATTCTTTTCTTTTTTTTTTTTAATATTATCTATATATTGATTTTTAATTCGTATTCCACCTAAATGTACGTTTCAGTTTTTTTAGTTGTTTTTTTTTCAGTTTCATTTTTTATATTAATGTATATTGATGTAATTTAGTGTATATTAATGTAATTTCATGTTTATCATGTAATGTGTTATGTACAGTATGTCAGGTGTGGACCCCAGGAAGATTAGCTGATTGCCACGGCATCAGCTGGGGATCCTTAAATAAACAAATAAACAAATAAACAAATAAACATACAGTATATGTTACAAAAAGGGCCAGTCCTTATGTAATATATACGAATATACAGTTTCATATATTAGATTTCTTGACCTTTATGTGTGCTTGAGTGTGTTTGTGCCTATGTATAATATGTGAATATGTATTTGTATGTGTGTGTGTGTGTGTGTGTGTGTGTGTGTGTGTGTGTGTGTGTGTGTGTGTGTGTGTGTGTGTGTGTGTGTGTGTGTGTGCGGGACAGGCCTGCTAAGCCCATCAACAAAAGGGGTCCAGCACTGGTGTGGTCTCCCCTCTCTCTATCTCAGGTAGAGTACGTTACTGTTAATGCCCTCTAAGATCCCTCCGACGCTATCCCAGAAGCCCCCTCTCTCTCCCACAATCCTCTTTGCTCCCCGGGTCCCCTAAGCACCTTGGCGTAGGGAAGGTGGCTCTCTGCGGATTGTCTTAATCTCTCCTTTTCCTTCAGAAAAAAGGGCTAAGCCAGCCCCGGATGTCACTCTCCCTATCACTCCAAAAACCAATTGGTTACAAGGATATATATATATATATATTTTTTTCTCTCTCCCCTCTCACTTCTCCCTCACCTTCCTCTCTCTTTCCCCTTTTTCTTTTGCTTGGAGGAGTTGCGTCGACTTGCGTCGTGTGTGTGTGTGTGTGTGTGTGTGTGTGTGTGTGTGTGTGTGTGTGTGTGTGTGTGTGTGTGTGTGTGTGTGTGTGTGCGTGACACTCAATTCTGCTGTCTAAAATGATGATAACAAGCACATTTTATTTAAACTGACAAAATGAGATTTCAGTTTTGTTTGACATATCATTCACTTCAATGGGATGAACATTGATTTGATTATTCAATATTTCGCATAATGAGCCATATCTCGATATATACACAGTACTGTGCAAAAGTCTTAGGCACCCTAGATTTTTTTATATACATTTCTAAGAAGTCTTAGATGTTTATTTGTTTTCTGCATTAGTGTGTCAGTAGACTGCTGTTCATTGTGAATTTTTGATATTCAGAAACTTTTCATTTCGTTAGTTTTGAAAGCATCTTCGCTTTATGGATTTCTTTGACATATGCCTAAGACTTTTGCACAGTGCTGCATATATATGTATATCGATATCAGGAAAAAAATCCTTGATTATCGTGATATTGGTTTCAACTATATCGCCCACAGTCCTAGTGGAAACCAAACTGCTTAGAAAAACACATTTTATTATTACATTATTATGTCATTGAAGTGCTCTCTGTTATGGAAAATCATGGAAAAGTCATGGAATTTTCCATCATTGCCTTTCCAGTGGGAACCCTGTTTCCCTGTCCTTCTGTCTTACCCCTTACAAAAAATGAATTCACATGTGAAAACCCACATGTGAATTCAAAGCACAGGTGGTTTTTGGACACATGTCGGTTTTTCAAATGTGAAACATGTGAAATTTCCCCACATGAAAATGATATTTCCATCTGTGAGTTTACTCTTTACATGTGAAATGAAGTTCTCACATGTGAAACAAACACATGAAAAATGTTCACTTGTTGGAAAAAAAAACACTGGATGTATGTAATTGTGTATGCATCAGATCAGCATCATCATAATGTAACACAACCACCAATATTAAATATATAATACACTTAAATACCAATATTTCACACATGAAAAGCTGGGCAAACCTTTAAAAAAGTTTTGGGTGGGTTTACCCTTTACTGCGTCTCTGTCTGCACATTGCAATGAAGTTGAAGATGAACTTGTTTGATGCCGAGGTCATCCCAAGGTCACACCCGTTAAGAGTGAAATCGACAGAATAAACACCCCCAAAAAACAACAACAACAACAACAACAAACTCATTTTTTTTTTCTCCTATTGGACCCGTAAATCCTGCGCCTGTCTTTTTGTCTCCTGTGTTTTGGGGCTTTTTTTGGGATGTTTTTAGCACAGCTGCTATTAGCTTCCATGTTAATCCCCTTGGAGAATAAACTCATTAGAACATTAATCACTGGATTCTAATTACCTCTCGCTCTCTCTTGCTCTCTCTCTCTCTCTCTCTCTCTCTCTCTCTCTAATTCAGGTACTTAGAGAAACCACCCTTCTCTGAATTCACAGGGGAATGGTTACAGTAAAATGAATAAATAACTCAGTTGACCTGGTGGCTCAGCAGGCTGGTTTGAATCTGTCTTTTTTCCTGGTTCTGTACTGTTCAATACTAATCTATAAAAGCAGAAAAACCACAAACAGTGCTCTTAGAGAGACATTAGCAAACAAAAACGGTGTATTAAAGTAATAATCTGCAACGTTTTCTATTGAAAATCCAAGGAGAAAGACATACTGGACACACTGTTTGATTGACAGGTGATATTTTCAATGCTAGATATGATTTTGTCCAGATCTATCTGTATTGTAGGTAGAGAGATAACAGATAAACTATGATCAAAACAGTCATTCTTCTACATTCTCTAATTGTGTTCACTTCTTGTAAATGAAATAATGCTGAAGTTTAACAATTCATCAATTTGCTGCGGACCCCTGGAACCCCCTCAAGGACCCCCTGGCGGTCCCCGGACCCCACGTTGAGAACCACTGGTGTAAAGTAACACATTTTGGACAGTATTTTCAAGCGGTTCCAAATAATGTGTCGGTTCATGTGGAAAAATAGATGCATTTCACACATATTTCAGAATGACTTTAGAGATATGTCAGAATATACAAAAAAATATATATTTTGGACACTGGGATCTTCCTACTACACATATCAACATATATCCTCAAGGATGATAACATATAATGTATATCCAAAATATCATCTATATCAGTGATTCTCAACCTTTTTCATATCAAGGTCCCCCAATGTAGTCCACATTAGGCCCACAGACCACTATTTGACCCAAACCTGAGAATATTTTTATTGTTAGATATAATTTTGTCCAGAATTCCATGACTATCTGTACTGTAGGTAGAGAGATAACAGAGAAACTATGATCAAAATAGTCTACATTTATTCAACATTCTTGTAAATTAAATAATGGTGAAGTTTAACAATTCATCATTTTGCTGGGGACCCCCTGGAACCCCCTCAAGGACCCCTGGTGGTCCCCGGACCCCACGTTGAGAACCACTGGTCCATATGTACCAATTCATTTTTGGCAGTTTTTCTTCTTTTTTTTTGTGATCTATTGTTTATTAAACTTAGAATAGGTAGGAAAAAGTGTACACTACATAGGCACATCGGGATACCCCAAACAAATACAATACATATATAGATACATATACATATACACACACATACACATACACACAATACATAAATACACATATATAAGATTAAGAGAAAGAAAAAAAATATAACATATATACATACAACATATATAAAAAAATTGAAAAAAGATCTAGACAAACAGCAGAAATGACATACAAACATATAAACATTTTTCATATATTTTGATTTGATTGGTCAGCATTATATTTTGTCAATACAAGTACAAGCACAACAGCCAATCAGAAGACTGTATTTCCAATGTCCAAAATATATTGATGAATGAATGTTGTTTTATGTTGTATTTTTGCTCTATGTGTTAGCCTCATAAGGGGGCACTTTGCCAACATTAGTGTGTGTGTGTGTGTGTGTGTGTGTGTGTGTGTGTGTGTGTGCGTGTGTGTGTGTGTGTGTGTGTGTGTGTCAGCTGGGGAAGACGCTTCCTGCTAACAGGCCGGAGCAGGCTCTGAGAGCTGGGGGGGGAGAGGAGGAGGAGGAGGAGGAGGAGGAGGAGGACAGAGGAAGGAGGAAGGCAGCGAGGCGTGGAGGTGCAGCTCCCTCACGGTCACACGGGACCACACAACAAGTCTCTCTCTCTCTCTCTCTCTCTCTCTCTCTCTCCGTCTCTTCTCCTCTCTGTGGAAACAAACTCGAGGACTTTGTCAGGTTTTTCATATTTTGAAGCGCATCACCGTTGATAGCGCTTGATACCGAGGCATTTACTCAGCTTAACTTTCTAAGTGCGTCACTTTGCGTGTGTGTGTGTGTGTGTGTGTGTGTGTGTGTGTGTGTGTGAGAGAGAGAGAGAGAGAGAGAGAGAGTGAATGTGTGTTCTGGGTGGGACTGTTTAGCTGTCACCTACACAGAACCCATGATGCAGGGTCTTAGTGGTAGCTTCTCATGGCTGAATGAACAGGACACACACACACACACACACACACACACACACACACACACACACAGGGCCTAACAGCGTTGACAGGTGGAGGTAAACGGAGCAGAACTTTGCTAATCCACCTCCGCCTGAGAGAGAGAGAGAGAGAGAGAGAGAGAGAGAGATGGGATGTAAACACTAAAAGCTCACCCATGCTTCTTATCTTCTGTAGTATTGCTTTAACTGAAGTACGGAATATGACAAAACCTCATGTAACCTGACATCAGACGTCTGAACACACACACACACACACACACACACACACACACGCACACACACACGCACACACACACGCACACACACACACACACACACACAGCTGGAAATGGCAGTGAGGTTTAGATGTTATCGTGCCAGTCCCGGTGTTGTTTCTTCAGGTGCTTTTGCAGCAAGTCAGACCCTGCAGCCTGCCTGCCCTGTCTGCCCCCTGCACACACACACACACACACACACACACACACACTCTCTCTCACACACACACACACACACTCTCTCTCCCTCTCTCTCTCTTTCCCTCTTTGATGTCTCTTACCTTCAGCTTCGGTATCTCGGAGGCGTCGGATAAACAAATATTCCCTCCGTCCCTCCATCTCTCCTTTTCCGTTCCTTCCTCCATCCCTCCCTCTGGTCCTCCCCCCATCCTCTCTTCCCCTATCCCCCATTCCTCACCTCCTTCTTTTCATCCTTCAATCATCCCTCCCTCCCTCCTCCGCTCCTGTTGTTTTAAGTGAGTGTCATCAAGCTCGCAGATGTTTAGCGTCATTTTACCACTAAACCCTGTTCCCTCTCTCTCTCTCTCTCTTTTCCCCCCTCTCTCCTTCACACACACACACACACACACATGCACAAAGAAGTAGCTGCTGGAGTAATCATGTCATGTAAATTACCCAGCATGCCAAGAGGCCTCTTCACCTGCAATCAGCCACACGGTGCTTCAGTCAAACCTGCTTTCAGCTAGAAACTTCACTCTGCTAAAGGAGCTCAGCCAGGAATGTAGTTTGGGACACATGTGACTGATCAGCATGTGTTAATAACTATCCTGTTGTGTTGTCAATAGCTTGTCCTTAAAGGAATATATCAAGTTTTTGGGAGATTGGACTGTTGAAATGGTCAATTTACCTGTTAAGTATGTGAACACAGACACCAAAATCATCCATGTGTCCCTGGTAGATCATTGGCTCTGGTGCTCCATGCTAACGCTTTAGCATCCAGTATGTTGAGTGATAGCAGGCTCCATGCTAACACTTTAGCATCCACTATGTTGAGTGATAGTAGGCTCCATGCTAACACTTTAGCATCCACTATGTTGAGTGATAGTAGGCTCCATGCTAACGCTTTAGCATCCACTATGTTGAGTGATAGTGCTCCATGCTAACACTTTAGCATCCACTATGTTGAGAGATAGTAGGCTCCATGCTAACGCTTTAGCATCCACTATGTTGAGTGATAGTAGGCTCCATGCTAACGCTTTAGCATACACTATGTTGAGTGATAGTAGGCTCCATGCTAACGCTTTAGCATCCACTATGTTGAGTGATAGTAGGCTCCATGCTAACACTTTAGCATCCACTATGTTGAGTGATAGTAGGCGACTAGCATTAGCTCAAGTCAGAAAATGAGAACTTGTAGCAGCTCTAAAGCTAAATGGTAATCTTAAATGATATGTAGCTAAAACTGGCTGTTTTGTGTAGGAGACTGGAAAAATTTATACAAAATATGATAAAAAACAAAACAAAACAACAACATTGTTTTGAACTAGAAGGGACTGCTTTCTGTGTTTCCACAGGAAGTGAAGGTGGCAGGCAATGGGAGACTGCATCATGTTTTTTACAGTTAGGAATCTACAGGCCATATAATAAAAAACACTAACAACCTTTTTTTATTTAATGGTCAGTCTTTGTAGGCTACTTAAGATAATGCTAGTCACCTACTATCACTCAACATAGTGTATGCTAAAGTGTTAGCATGGAGCACCAGAGCCAATGATCTACCAGGGACACATGGATGATTTTTGTGTCTATGTTCTCATCACTTAACATGTAAGTTAAGGCCACATTTCCAAAAACTTGGTGTGTTCCTTTAACATATGTTGACAACGCAAGACATCCTCCTTATCCAGACAAACAGATGTGTTGAAAAATCATATTTCCTTTTTGAGAGTAAAAGATGAATGGGGTCGACTTACAAGATAGTGGAATAATCTCAGTTGACAAGTACCGCAACTGGAATGCAGTGAACAGTGAGTGGAATACTGGCAACTCCAGCAACTCGATCCCTGTCAACCGCAACTAACCACCGGCTACTGTAAGTTGCCCAATATTCATCAATCATTTCACAGCAGACTATCCCATCCTCGGGTCAGATGTAAGCAAAAAGTTTCAAGATAGCTTCACCGCCATTCTGTAATGAGTTTTAATGCCAACAATCGTTCCGCAAGAGGAAGGTGTCACATTTTTTTCAAACGAGGGATATCTCTCACCCTGGAACCGCACTCTTTACCGTCTCTGTCTCCGGTCGCTGCCAAATCCAGTCAGGCTTACTGTACTTTACCTGCCACTGGCCATAATGCAAGCACAGCTTAATATGTGACAGGCTCGGCAGGGCATAAATAAGGATTAGCTGTTTGTCATACGTGCTATATAGAATAGTTACAGCGTGTCTCAATTGAATGTAAAACGCAACTCAGCTTTTAATGTCTGGTGGGGAACGGCTAGAACATGGATTAAATAAAAAATTCTTCAAAGTTACAGTTTACAGTAGCTGTGGGATATTATTTTTTTTGGGGTGGGGGGGGGTTAGGGGGGGCTGGAGCAGCAGATAACCATATGACACACAGTGTAATTAGGAATGTATTTTCTGAGTGTGTGCTGTACATGTAAATCTCAGAGTCAGTCAGACAGGGATGGACTCTGTGACATGGGAGCAAACCTGCCACCTTTTGGGGTCACTGAGTGGTGTTGGACTCCAGTCTGTTACATCAGTGATTCTCAACCTTTTTCATATCAAGGACCCTAATTTAGTCCACATTAGGGCCACAGACCCCCTCTTGATGAGATTTTGTCTCTCGGACTCAAATCTGAGAATATTTTTATGTTAGATATGATTTTGTCCAGAATTCCATGACTATCTGTATTGTAGGTAGAGAGATAACAGAGAAACTATGATCAAAACAGTCATTCTTCTACATTCTCTAATGGTGTTAACTTCTTGTAAATGAAATAATGCTGAAGTTTAACAATTCATCAGTTTGCAGTGGACCCCCTGGAACCCCCTCAAGGACCCCCCGGTGGTCCCCGGACCCCACGTTCAGAACCACTATGCAAACGCAACACTACCAGCATACACATGGGAACTACAATTTATCTTTTCACACATCTCTTAGATACAGACACACTTTTCATGAAAAGTGGGTTTGTATCTATGTGTTTTTGTATCTATGTGTTTTTGTATCTGCAGTGTTTTTGTATCTTCGTCAGCTTCTCTTCTTCTCGTCCAATCAGCTGCCCCTCATTTTATTTAAAGCAGTGGTTCTCATCAAATAGGGGTCCTTGGCTCTAATGTGGACTAAATTAGGGTCCTTGATATGAAAAAGGTTGAGAATCACTGATTTAAAGGATAAAGCTGGTATTTTTATAATGCATTTCTTACAAATCCTATGAAAATAACAAAATCAACAATGAATTTGTTTGGCTAACAAGTCTCATCCATGTAGCCGATGCCCAATGAAGCCACGTCCCAGCAGCCATAGAACTCCATTGTATTAAAAAACAATATTTCATCATCACGATGCACCGGGCCGGCCGACTTTTTCCTCAAACAGCTTAATAAGCCGACCGTAAACACGTTTTCCATCTCAGGAAAGTAGTTCCGTAGCACAGAAAATAGTCCCCGGCGTAATGAAGAATTTGTTCCCATTTGAATTTGATTTGGTAATAACTACAACAGCCTGACTTTTCATGGTTAGTGATTTTTTAAATGTAAACTATGTCTTTGTGAGCTGTATTTAAATGTTTTTAGCTTACAATTGGAGCCAATGACTTTGGGTTGAAGGCTAAAAAGGGAACGTGGGAAGTCGGAAAGTAACGGAAGTAGAGCAAACGCATTGTTGATTTTGTTATTTTCATAGGATTTGTTGACAATAAGAAATGTATTTAAAAACACCACCTGTATCCTTTAAAGTACCACTCCGTGACATGTTCCTGTAAATAAATGTCACAATTCATGAAAGCTTTTCCATTTGCTTGGTCTAAACACCTTGGCGTCTGGTAGCTCTTTCCTCTGGCGCACAGGAAGTGACGTCACAGCCCTGGACCGACTGTTTGATTGACAGCTGATCTCTGGGGGAAGTGCAGTGCAGAAACACCACAGCGGCGAGTGCTTAATGGCACCAAAGATAGAAACAAAACCAAAAAAAAAAGGGGATGAGGATTACCACTTTAAGGGTTTTTTCTAAATATATTCCACTGTCAAACGAATTATAATAAAAAATGGCACTATCTCTGGCTGAGCTGCTTTCCGACATTACATTTCATTGTTTCCCTCACTGCTGCCTTTGACGCATGTAACTTAATAAGTGTATGGTTTTTTTTTGTTTCCTCTGGAGATTACATGTAACACCGGATTTACATACACGTCACAAGCAGAAGGAATGTTGCCGCTCATTCCTCTGAAACACTGTAGTGACATTTAGCAGCATTGCTCTCTTTGTCTCAGTAGTGAAGGAGTGGATGGGCCTTGGATGCTTTCTACACTTCACACAAACAGTGTGTGTGTGTGTGTGTGTGTGTGTTTGTGGGGTGTTGCGTGTGTGTGTGTCTGTCAGTCAGTCTGTGGCGTTCCCATGTCACACACTTCCATTATGTCTCACCTGAGTCACATGACCTGAGACACATCCACCGGCTGCATCTCACACACACACACACACACACACACACACACACACACACACTGAAGTTTTAGGCCCATTCACCTGGGTGGGCCTGTCTGTCTGGCAGCAGTGTGCGGATTAGACCAGAGATTAGACTGACAAAACACACACACACAACAACAGGAGGAAGTCAGGGCAATGTGTGTGTGAGTGTGTGAGAGAGGGAGAGAGAAAGAGAGAGAGAGGGGGGGGGGGGGGGGGGTGCACATACATGCGTGCGTGCGGCGTTTTTTTTTTTTTCTCCTCGCCGAAATCTCTCAGGCAAGTTTGCGCTTCCTCTCCTCTTAAGTCGTCCGCCCATTCAAGTCAAATCTTTTTATTAATCCTTTAAGTTAACGGCGCATTCCATTCCGAATCGGGCTTTTAAAACTTTATGCTAACTGTGCATTCCATTCACGCCGACTCATCCAGGGAGGCTGCTCCGCTGAAGCCAAAACAGGAAATGATAATTGTTTTTTTTTCAGAAGGTTGAGTCTTACCTGCGGCGCTTCCCTGCCCTCGGCCTAATTTTTAGTCTTTAATCCTCGTTTCATACACCCGATCCTGACCCCGCCCTGAGTCTGACACTTTCCCCCGGGTTCAACAACAACATCGACAACAGTTGGTTACCGCAGGATTGATACACTTTCCCAGTGAATCATTTCAGGTCATGGCTTTCTGAGGGAAAGCAGGAGGCCAATATTGGCATCAGAAGACAACTGGGAAATGACACAAAATCTAAATAACAGGGACAAAAGTATAATGATGAAACACTGTTGGTCATAATTGTTCATTATCAAACGTTCACTTTCCAGCATCTCTCTGAGCCTTACCAAGAATAGGCTGTTTCTGTCACCGTGTCTTTAAGGCTCATTAATATTAACGACCCCTCTGTTCCGATCGGCTAACCGTTTCGAGAGTGAAACGTGAGACGCCGCGGCCAGGCAGCTACAGGTAGGGAAAACTCTCCGGTAATAAACAATGACAACCGCTCAACTGCTTTGAAAAAAACACTTTGTTAGTCTCTTATTTCTTACAAAAAACTCCTTTTATAATCAAAGAGGCAAGGGGAATCCTGTTTTACATATAACCCAAGATTATGTAACATTAATATTATCGTATAACAAAGTGACACTATAGGCTTGAATGTCCACTCAACAGTTAAAGGAATACACTAGTCATGCCATGTAAATTACCCAGCATGCCAAGAGGCCTCTTCACCTGCAATCAGCCACACGGTGCTTCAGTCAAACCTGCTTTCAGCTAGAAACTTCACTCTGCTAAAGGAGCTCAGCCAGGAATGTAGTTTGGGACACATGTGACTGATAAGCATGTGTTAATAACTATCCTGTTGTGTTGGTATGTGGAATTAATAGCATGTCTTTAAAGGAATACAGCAAGTTTTTGGGAGTTGGTCCGTTGGTCAGTTTACCTGCTAAGTGATGAGAACATAGACACCAAAATCATCCATGGGTCTCTGGTAGATCATTGGCTCTGGTGCTCCATGCTAACACTTTAGCATCCACTATGTTGAGTGATAGCAGGCTCCATGCTAACACTTTAGCATCCACTATGTTGAGTGATAGTAGGTCACTAGCATAACCACAAAAGTGAGAATAGGAGAATTCATAGCAGCTCTGAAGCTAAATGGTAATCTTAAATGATATGTAGCTAAAACTGGCTGTTTTGTGTAGGAGACTGGTAAAATGTATACAAAATATGATAAAAAAGTTATGGGAGACTGTATCATTTTTTTTTTAATTTAGGACTCTACAGGCCATATAATAAAAAACACTAACAACCTTTTTTCAAAAGTGAGAAAAGCTAAATGCTAAGTAATCTTAAATGATATGTGGTTACATTTGTGTCGTCTTTTGTGTATAGCATATTGGTCAAAAATAGCATACTGTTTTGAACTAGCAGGACTTTCTCTGTTTCTATATGAAGGGAACATTGTGGGTGATGGGAGACTGTAGGCTACATTTAAAAATCACTCAACATAGTGTATACTAAAGTGTTAGCATGCAGCACTGGAGCCAATGATCTACCGGGGACACATGGATGATTTTGGTGTCTATGTTCTCATGGCTTAACAGGTAAGCTGACCGACGGGACAATCTCACAAAACCTCAGTGTATTATCCTTTAAAGGACCGATAAATGCACCGTCGAATTCAAGCTGAAAGGACAAGTAGTAGCTAACAGCTGTGTCTGTTGGGCAAGGTCTGTGGTCAGGTCAGTGCTGTCAGTGCTGTGAACTCCCTCAGCGCTGTCAGTCCAGATCAATGTCAAAAGCCTAAAGCCTCGTCTGTCACTGGACTCATTGTGAGCACACTGTAGTGGACCAGGCTCATTCCAATCTGTCTGGCCTGTGTGTGTGTGTGTGTGTGTGTGTGTGTGTGTGTGTGTGTGTGTGTGTGTGTGGGAACAGTGCTAGCAGACTAGGGGTGTGGGATCCTTCATGTTTACCTTGGACATTATTACCTTTTTGAGTTGTAGAGGCAGGTAAACACATTCCAGCCTTTCCCTTTAGCCTGTGCATGTGTGTGTGTGTTTGCATATGCGGTGTGTGTAGGCTGCACACATATACACGCCTACCTGTCTGTGTTCATGCATACGTGTGTGTGTGTGTGTGTGTGTGTGTGTTTGCGTGTAGCCCGGGCCTTTTCAAGCCCCTTTTGTGAGCGTGTATTGTCTGGGCCGCTGATAGAAGTGGTTTTGGGGAGGGGCGGAAGTTTCCGGAAGGTATTTGTCCGGAGCGAGGGCGGCTCTGCCCTGAGACTAAACACAAGCCAACACAGGTAACACAGAGGGAGGCTTAGCGGGGCTCAGGAGAGACACGACACAAACTGGACCGACAGGACCCGGCCCAGACGGAGCGTTCGAGACAATGCCGCCGTTAGCGTTGCATCACATATACACATACACACAGAGGTGGGAAGTAACAGAGTAAAGATATTTTCTGTTTCTGTACTTGAGATTTTCAAGTATCTGTACTTTACTCGAGTTTTTCTGTCACTTAAGATTTTTTACTTTCACTCGCTACATTTCTCATCTCTTTGTCATCTGGGATTCAGAGGGAAGCTCAACAGAAAACCAGTTCAGAACATTAGAAATGCCATTTTTTTACAGGACGACTTTACTTTTATACTTTAAGTTAATTTAACCCTCCTACGCCTTTTATGTTATAATAATAATAATACATTTTATTTGTAAGCACTTTATATAGTACTCAAAGACACTTTACAACAGCTAGGGGAAAGTAAAATAAATATAAAATACATAAATAATAAAAAAACATTGATACAAAGTGATGATGATAAATGAAGATGGTAAAAATGACAAGAGTGTGCATTTCAGTTCATGTTTGGGGCCAAATTGACCCCAGAGATTTAAACATACAAAAAACGATTGTAATTGAAAGTGTTACCTAAGTTTACACTTCAGAACATCAGCAAGTAACACATAGCAGTTCGTCAATAATGAAAAAAAAAACACTAATAAAAGTCACTAAAATAGTCTTTCATAGAGCTGAGACAGGACCTCATTGGCAGAACATTTTAAAACTCAAAGAGAAATGGGGTGTGTGTGTCTTATATTCTGGGCCCTAAAGCATAAGAACATTTTTGAAAGATCAAAAAAACTGTATGGGAAAGTTTCCTCAGTATCAGTCAAAACAAAGAGAAAAAAAATGTGTACATTTTTTTTATATTTTCTCTGGGTTTATAAGGCTTTGTATACAACATGTGTTCAGGACCTTGACAACATATCATGTTAAATGTTATAGTTTACCTGTTTTCCCCATGAAATTAGTAAAAGTCATGAAATATCAAGCTGGGAAAATAATTTAATCATGTTTTTAGGGACGAAAATATTGAATTGAACCCCAAACATAATAGGAGGGTTAAGACCCATGTACTTTTATACTCTTGACTTGACTAAAACAGTGATTCTCAAACTTTTTCATATCAAGGACCCCTAATTTAGACCACATTAGGGCCACAGACCCCCATTTGATTAGATTTTGTCTCTCTGACCCAAATCTGAGAATATTTTTATTATTAGATATGATTTTGTCCAGAATTCCATGACTATCTGTATTGTAGGTAGAGAGATAACAGAGAAACTATGATCAAAACAGTCATTCGTCTACATTCTCTAATTGTGTTAACTTGTAAATGAAATAATGGAGAAGTTTAGCAATTTGCTGGGGACCCCCTGGAACCCCCTCATGGACCCCCGGTGGTCCCCGGACCCCACGTTGAGAACCACTGGACTAAAGGATTTGAAATGGTACTTTGGTAAAGTTTTACCAGAGGATATTTACCACGATATGTACTTCTACCACCTTTACATATATATCAATAAGCATACAAGTATGGAAGGGACCTTTTCACAACTTTCTCATGCAACAGTAACTCACAACGCTGTCGTTTTTACACTGCGAATATGAAAATCTTATGTTTCACTTTGACATCTTGACATTTCTTGCATCAAGACATCCGTTCCATCGACTTTACAATGGAAATGTTGATATATGTACATTTTTTTGCTACGTTTTTTTTCGTTTAGGTCTGGATCACAGATTGGGCTTTTTTTTTTTTTTACTGTAACGGCTGCTATTCACGGCAGAAGTCGAAGCTCGTAAAGTTCAAAACCATTCATCTTTTTTTTCGCTGCAGGGTAAAAAAAGGTCAAGGAACGTTCTTCTATTCATCGCCGCTTCCCCCGCGCTCCTCTACGCCCCGTTCTAGCCACTAATACCCGGCGTTTTAATAACACAGGCGCATTTATCGCTATGTAAAGCTTCATCTGCTCAAAGAAAAGTTGTTGTTTTTTTCAAGGGGAAGAGGGACCTTGGCTTTCTTTTTTTTTTTTTTTTTTTTTTTGACGTTCTGCTTTTCCAGCGGTTACGTTCCCGCATTTGTCTCTCGAGTGTCTGGTTCCTCAACCTTTGCGACAAAAAAAAAAAAAAGATTTTCATAGATGCCAGTATAGCCAATAGTTGCACATAGGTGATTTAAGCCTTTCCTTTCCTTTCCTTTCCTTCTCCTCTCCTCTCTTCTAGGGTGGTCTGGACTGATCTCTTAACTCTGACACACCAGTCAAAACACCACAGACCTGGTGTGTGTGTGTGTGTGTGAGAGAGAGAGAGAGAGAGAGAGAGAGAGAGAGAGAGGGCCTGATTCTGAACTCATAACAGCTAGACAGGGTTTTAACGCACCACTGTTTAGGGTTTCATCAAGCGTTAAAGTGTATTAAGGGGGGGAGAACAACCTTCGTGGGAAAAAGAGGTTTTTCTACATTTTTTATTTCATTCTTGGATTAAAAATTCCCATTGGCTACCAAATGCTCTCCCAAACTGTATTGAAAATGTAAACATACCGGCAGCCCCACCACAGAAACTACGAAGGTAACGGCAGATATTGTTTTTTTAAATGTAATGTAATCTATATTTCACCACGGATTCAGCCGAATACAGCAGTGATTCTCAACCTTTTTCATATCAAGGACCCTAAATTAGTCCAGATTAGAGCCACAGACCCCCATCTGATGAGATTTTGCCTCTTGAACCCAAATCTGAGAATGTTTTTATTGTTAGATATGATTTTGTCCAGAATTCCATGACTATCTGTATTGTAGGTAGAGAGATAACAGAGAAACTATGATCAAAACAGTCATTCTACATTCTCTAACTTCTTGTAAATGAAAAATGCTGAAGTTTAACAATTCATCAGTTTGCTGGGGACCCCCTGGAACCCCCTCAAGGACCCTTGGTGGTCCCCGGACCCCACGTTGAGAACCACTGGAACACAGCACCGTAAGTGGTCAAACTCAAAGTTATATGAAGGTAGGATATAAAAAAAAAAAGAATAAATGAATGCTTTTCTGAAATGATAATGATTTTTTTCATATATACAGTACTGTGCAAAAGTCTTAGGCACCCTAGATTTTTTATATACATTTCTCATAAGTCTTACATGTTTATTTGTTTTCTGCATTAGTGTGTCAGTAGACTGCTGTTTATTGTACATTTTTGATATTCAGAAACTTTTCATTTCATTCGTTTTGAAAGCGTCTTCGCTTTATGGATATCTTTGACATATGCCTAAGACTTTTGCACCGTACTGCATATTGATTATTGTTTGCTTTATGATTTATCTCTTTATTTACCATGACACTGAACGCAACACCTTAGTCCTGAGCGGGTTTCTCGGACCCTGAGGCCACGAAACTTACTCGGCGTTCCGACCAACCAAAACGTCCGATTCATCCTGGTGGGGGGGGCGGGGTAAAAAAACAAAAAAACAAAACAAAACATACATCAAAGCAAACTATTATAACAGCGATATGTATAATAGGAAATGGGATTTGAGGGTTTTAATCTTTGCCTTGGCCCGGGTCCAGCACACCTGGCCCGGCTCACACAAACACACAAACAGGATCCTCAAAGACTTACAGATACAAATTGGCAACAGAGAACACTAAACAGTTGTGTAAAGCCGGGCTCAGTCGCTTCCTTTATATACAACCATCTCTGTGGTTACTGCTTTCTCTCTCTCTCTCTCTCTCTCTCTCTCTCCCTCTCTCTCTCTCTCTCTCAAAGGAAGAAAGGGAAGGGAGGATCGCGGCTGGAGAGAAAAGAGAAGAGTTGACGGAGGAGGAACCGGGAGATATTTTGTTCAGAACGTGAGACAAAAGGATGGGGGGGGGGGGGGAATATGAAAAGATCAGAAGAGAGACAAAAGGGATGGGAGAGGGAGAGAGAAAGTGGTGGGACGGAGGAGAAAGGGAGGAAGGAGGAAAGAAAGAAAGAAAGATTTTTTTCCTTCCCCCCCTGTTGTTGACATGGTGTCCGCCATTGCTATATCAGGGGTTAGGAAAACACATCAGAGATTTGTTTGCTCTGTGAGAGTAAACTAGCCAGAGCAACGCCCTGCATCTCTCTCTCTCTTTCTCTTCTCTCTCTCTCTCTCTCTCTCTCTCTCTCACACACACACACACACACACACACGCAGAAAAACAAAGTGTACGGGGACAGGCTGGGTCTTGCAGCAGGGAAACAGTTTGCGGAGCAGACAGAGAGAGAGTGAGAGGCATTAGTGGGGTTGATCTAAGGCGTGGTCCACATTCACTAACCCTACCTGGTCATATGAGAGAGAGAGAGGGAGAGAGAGAGAGAGAGAAAGAGAGAGAGAAGAAAAACAGAAAGAGAGTTAAAGTAAAACTACATTTTCCTGAAAATAAAATGTCAGTTTTGCTGCTGTTGAGGGATAGTCGTGTATAAAAGGACAATAATCAAATAACAATAAAGATGATTCATGCATACAAAATCATATTATATATAGTTAATAAATCAAACTGCAATTTTTTTAATGATTTGAATAGAAAAAGTAAAAACAAACAGTGATGGACAGCTAAAGAACATACAGGGAGGCGACAGCAAGCTGGGTTTCACTTCTATAATTAGATTAGCTATATCAACAGCACTCTAGCACACACACACACACACACACACACACACACACACACACAGCGGTTCTGTGTGTGAGTGACTAGCTAACATCCTCTAACCGCCTAATAAGCTTTAGTGATGTCATTAATGCCATATGAGAAGTATTAAAAACACTCATCTGTTTGTCTCTGCATGTCTGTGTGTGTGTTGTGTGTATGACAGAATGTGTGTGTGTGTGTGTGTGTGTGTTTGACCTGTCAACTGGTACAGTAGTACATGTCTTGTCTGTCTGTGTGCCAGCCTAGTGAACACAAACATAAAGCCCTCATTAAAATACTGTTAATCCCTTCATGATATACAACCTGCCTCCATGTGCACACACACACACACACACACTAAAGGTGATTTGTCATCCAGGTGAGTAAGAGTGAGGTGATAATAGGCTGTAAGAGTCTTACTGTAAAACATTAGGGCTTATTTTTTCTATAGGCTTCCTCTAGTGGAAACACACACACACACACACACAGTAAATCCACACAGTTCAAATCCTGAGTTGAACAAAACTACAAAAATGAACACTCTCAGAATAATTCAGTAGTAATAAAGCTAATAAAAATGTCCATCATTCCATTAAGTCATTTAGTCTCATATTCAGTATTAAAATAGTATTTTTCTGGGGGGAAAAAAATGAAAAATGTCACCATTGGTGTGACAAAATTCCTTGTTTCCAATACACTTTCACAGGAATCTTCCAGAAACAAGCGTCAATATCATGACGCAAGCGTGAAATTATGGCAGGTTAAGATGATATATTGTATTCCACCATCCTATACATTTCAACAGCAAGTCAGCTGAATGCAGAATGAGGTGGAAGTTTCCCACTTTAGAGGGAAGGAGGACGTATTTGACATGAGTATCCACTCGTATGTCATTACTGACACTCTTGTTAGCTTCACATCAATGGGACTGTGTAAGTGAGGCGCTTGCACTGTGGTACGACCCAAGAGCCACAAGTCTATCAGGGTAAAATCTTGAACATGCAGCTGGTAGAAAAGCTTTTCATAACTTGGTCATCCGGTAACAGAGGACCGCTCTTGTCCTTGTGCACCGGGCTTACCTGTAATCAACAGCTCGCTCTCCACATTTTACATAAAGGCTGAATTGAACTGGAAAAATAAGTAGAGGCGTCTGCGAGTGAAACACCGAGCGCTCACTGCTCTATGTTGTACTGTATGGTGTACAACAGTGATGTGCTAAGCCCTACAGAAGACACCATTTACCAATCCCGGAACCCATCGTCTATCGGCCTGACGACGATTAGACTCTGGGGGCGACGGCCAGTATTTTGGGGTTTCCGGTGTAGCCAGCGGACATCTGGGCCAAGACTTCCTCTTCCATGCACCGGTCATTGTTTACAGTCCGATTAGCAACTTGAGACGGGAGAATGGAGTCGGAGTTGAGAGACGACGACTCGTATGCAGATATCTGTTTAGAGAGATTAGCCGAAATGCCGTCTGGACCTAAAACACCTACAAAAAGTATTGATGTTTGTGTATTGTACTCAACTCCAACTCCATTCTCTCGACGATGGGTTCAGAGATTGACCATTTACTGATTCCACAACATTCAGAGTGTACACTGACTTATGCTAGCTGACTTTGGGTCTTCTTAACGGAACGTGCGTACGATCAGATTCCGAACGTTCCTGCAAACATTTCGGCATTCATCGTTTCTTTCTTGTGTTTGGAAACATGCGTGCGGACAGATATGCTGAGGAGGTTTCTACTTAAAACTTTCCTCTTAAGTTTTCTTTATGCAAAGTCCTCATATTAACAACAGAATGTGTTTCAATAAGACCCGCGAGTGCGCATCCAAACCTGACAATGGTGCATTTGCTGTTATCGGAGCAGCCTTGAGGACAGAGTGCGTCTTTAGGGATGGTGCAGTTATCTGAGAAGGATGAATAGCTTGTGATGCACTTCTTTGAGATGCAATTCTCCTGGAGTCTCCACACACATGCAATTAATCTGTGATGCCGGACTAAACCTCCTAAATGTGATTCCCTGCTGGCCAGGAGGGAGCCATGACTTGTCGGTGCTGCAGAACAGCAGGGTGCTCATGCATCTTGACCAGGTGCTGCTGGACCCAGTGTTATTCTTATAAAGCCTAAGGTCTGAACTTGCCATCTGATGGAGATGCTGCTTGAATTAAACCAGTGTCCAACTCTGCTGATGACTGGACACCTGCCTCTTCTATTATTCTAATGCTTTTGACAGCGGTTCCCTGCCCGCTTTTTAAATTCTAACTTTAAGTAAAGCCATTTCTTTTTTATTCCATCCTAGGTGTGTGTCTCTGATGTTGCAGCATTGACAGCATTGGTAAGTAGCTTTTTTTTTTCTTGGTTGCTTTAACTCCACAGCTTACACTTTTAAAATCTATATATATTTTTTCTCTCATTCCCGACAACACCACTTGTATTTCAGAGTCGTCTCTTGAACATCCACTAAAAAAACAGCAAAATATGCATGAGCATCAACACTGAAATCACCTAGTTCAGTCACCTAGTACTGAACATTTCACCAACTTGCAAAAGCTACAGCTTCCCTAATGGTTTATGTTTGTTTACCATTTGTCTTCCAGGTTTGATTTTCTAGTTCAAAAGCATGTGAATGCTATGGAGTTTAGCAGCCGACTTGGAAGTCCCAGATGTGGGACTTTCCCACCAGCACTCGAACACAGCATAATAGTTATGGCTAAAAATTTTAGTTGTTGCAGAAATCCCAGATCCGGATCACCATGAAAATCAAATCAACTGATCTCGGGGCCAAGGGCTATCTGTCCAACAGCCAAATCCTTTTCTTATAGATAGATATCTTGCTAACAAAAAAAACAACAACATGGAACAGCAACATGGAACGGTGGAGAAAACTAACCCTAACCCTGTTTCCTTAAGACTCTATGGCTGCATCCCAGTGGCTGGAATTTATTCATTTAGAAGAATCAGAATTTGTGACAGCTTAAGAGTATGCAGAAATTTTTTTTTTTTTAAACTTTTGAACACTTTTGAACAGTCCCTCCCTGCGTTATGTCCCACCCCAACATCCTGTTTCAACCAGACATACAGAGGCAAAACACCATCGAAATGCCGTTAACGTGATTAAACATAATTTTTAATCATGTTAAAGTGATTTTAAGAAAAAAATGCGCGGAAATTGCAAAACAAAATATTCTACCACGAGTAAATCATAGTGAATGCCTGAAAGGATGCCAAACTGAAGAAGAAGAAGAAGAAAAAACAGAAAGAGGTATGACTGTGTGAGAACGATGTTTTGACATTCACAGAGCGCTGTCCCTCTCCACCTCGGAAATCAACAGATGGAAAGTGAAAGAGAACGAATGAGGGGAGAGAGGGGGAGGGTCCCAGGCTGCTATTTGCCATGCAGAGAGGCATATTTACCAGCGGTGTTTTGGAAAAATACATTTCTCTCTGGGAGCGGCCATTTGGCTCCCGCCAGGCGGCTGTGACAGGGAAATACATTAGGCCTGATTTGGCTTGTTTTGGTTGTTTCGGAGACGCTGCAATTATGAGAGACAGGGGGTTGGTGATGCAGCGGGGTCGCTCCGTTCAGTTTTCCCCCTCTTTCTGCCAACCGTCCTCTCCTCTTTCTCTCCCGACCTGTTCTTTTGCTCTTTTTCTACCCGTCTCTCAGCTCCAGCCACCAAAATTCCACGGCTTTTCCACGATGTTCCATAACTTAAGTCGGAGCGCTTCCATGACCTAGGTGTTTACCTTCCTGATTTGTTAATGTTGTTCTTCTAAAGGGGCGAACAGTCTTTTCTACCACAGTTGGACTGAAACAAGTAAAAATTGTTGTAAAATACATTCCCATTTGTAAAATTCCCTGACTTCATCGGACAATTCCCTGACTTCTCTGTCTAGAATACGCCTCTCCAAGTTCCATGATATTCCAGAAATTCTATGATCGCGGAAACCCTCTCTCTTCTTCACGCTTCATCTTCCCCTGCTACTTTCTTAGACTCTTCTCCATCTCCGCCTAAGTCAAGCGTTCCCAGTCCTATTGAGCGAATCGCAATATGAAGGTCAGAAATTTCCTGAGACCAAATCGTAACTCTTGAATATTGTCCGTCATGAGGACAGATAGTGATATTTGTGAACTAAAGCTGCTAATAGCCAATATTTTGCGCTGATATTCATCAAATCTCAAGTAAATGTACAGAGGACTGAATGTAGAGTGTATCTGTCTCTCATTCACTCTACATTCTGCCAACCGTCCTCTCTCTCCCGACCTGTTCTTTTGCTCTTTTTCTACCCGTCTCTCAGCTCCAGCCACCAAAATTCCACGGCTTTTCCACGATGTTCCATAACTTAAGTCGGAGCGCTTCCATGACCTAGGTGTTTACCTTCCTGATTTGTTAATGTCGTTCTTCTAAAGGGGCGAACAGTCTTTTCTACCACAGTTGGACTGAAACAAGTAAAAATTGCTGTAAAATACATTCCCATTTGTAAAATTCCCTGACTTCATGGGACAATTCCCTGACTTCTCTGTCTAGAATACACCTCTCTAAGTTCCATGATATTCCAGAAATTCTATGATCGCGGAAGCCCTCTCTCTTCTTCACACTTCATCTTCCCCTGCTACTTTCTTTGACTCTTCTCCATCTCTGCGTAAGTCAGGCATTCCCGGTCCTATTGAGCGAATCACAATATGAAGGTCAGAAATTTCCTGAGACCAAATCGTTCGTAACTCTTGAATATTGTCCGTCTTGAGGACAGATAGTGATATTTGTGAACTAAAGCTGCTAATAGCCGATATTTTGCGCTGATATTCATCAAATCTTAGGTAAATGTACAGAGGACTGAATGTAGAGTGTATCTGTCTCTCATTCACTCTACATTCTGCCAACCATCCTCTCCTCTTTCTCTCCCGACCTGTTCTTTTGCTCTTTTTCTACCCGTCTCTTAGTTCCATCCACCAAAATTCCACAGCTTTTCCACGATGTTCCATAGCACTTCCATGACCTAGGTGTTTACCTTCCTGATTTGTTAATGTTGTTCTTCTAAAGGGACAAACAGTCTTTTCTACTACAGTTGGACTGAAAAAAGTAAAAATTCTTGTAGAATACATTCTGGTATATACCTGTAAAGTGTCCCATTTGTAAAATTCCGGGATATTCCCTGACTTCATCAGAGAATTCCCTGACTTTCCCTGTCTGGAATACGCCTCTCTAAGTTCCGTGATATTCGAGAAATTCCATGATCGTGGAAACCCTCTCTCTTCTTCACGCTTCATCTTCCCCTGCTACTTTCTTCGACTCTTCTCCATCTCCACCTGAGTTAGGCGTTCCCGGTCTTATTGAGCGAAACGCAATATGAAGCTCAGAAATTTCCTGAGACCAAATCGTTCGTAACTCTTGAATATTGTCCGTCTTGAGGACAGAGGACTGAATGTAGAGTGTATCTGTCCTCTTCCATCTCTCCTTCTCCTCATCCCAAATCCTTCATTCCTCTCTCCTTCTCTCAGTTTCCATCTACCCTCTTTCTCTCTCTTTCTGTTTTTAATCATCTTTTCTGTCTTTCATTTCTTTCTCTCTCCTATCTCTCCCCCCTGTTCACCTGTCTCATACTTTTTCAACCTCTCTCACAGTCTCTCCCTCTCCTCTTCTTTTTCCCTTCTTTTGCTTTCTTTACTCTTTTCTCTCCTTCTTTTCTTTCCCTTTTTTCTTTCATTTTAGCTCCTACACATCATCCTCCACTAGATTTTTCTGTCATATCTGGATTTTGGTTGTGTCGTCTTTTTATTTTGCAGCAGTTTGTAATTTTAAGAGAAGTGCCAACAGTATAATGGCTACAGTTATTTTTTTTCCATTCCTTTTCTCTCTCTCTCTCTCTCTCTCTCTCTCAGGTTGAGGGCAGCCACAAGGTTATGGTCCTTAAAGGATAATACAGGGATGTCCAAGTGTGTGTGTGTGTGTGTGTGTGAGAGAGAGAGAGAGAGAGAGAGAGAGAGAGAGTTCATGTGTGTCCATTTCAAAGACTCTTCTCTAACAGACCTCTCCTTTAATTCTACCACCCAGCAGGAGGACACACACTCTCTCCTTCTCTCTCTCCTTCTCTCTCTCTCACACACACACACACACACACACACACCCCTCTCTCTCCTACGAGGGGCTAACAGGGTGAAGTGAGTGTGTCTCCTTGAGAACAGTGGTTTCTATTTAGGACGTGCGGGGCTGTGGGGCTCGGGGTCCTGAAACCGTCATGTTGGGATTTGGCCTTTAATCAGCCACATCAGTGTGTTTCATAATCTGGGTCGGGACCCTGATTTGGGTCACAAGAAGATTAAACGGGGTCCCCAAATTCTCCTGGAAACACCGGCGGCTTCATGGGCTGATGGGCTTGTCACTGGATAAGTGGGATTCTGGGATTGAAAAAGTCTCTTCAAGTCTCTGCAATGGAAGGTAGGCTCAATGAAAACCAGGCACAGTCATAGTATAATAGTAGCATCAAATTGATATTAGAAGATAGGGACTTTTAAGGGGAAAAAGCATAAATTAACGCTATTCTGCAAATGATTTTGTTCATATTCTTGGTTGTTTGGTGTTGGTGTTTGGTGTGTGACCTCTCTGATCCCAGGGTCACCTGACCAGCTCTACCCATAATCCCTCAGTGAAAGGCCAACCAGGAAGAGAAGGTCAACGTTTCTCTAAAGATCTCGCTGACTTCCTCTGTTTACCCCCATCCCCACACACACACACACACACACACAAAGAAATACTGGCACACATAGGCAGACACAGGCAAACACATACACACACACACACACACACACATACACACACAGAACAGCTGTTTAAACTCTCTTTCCACTGCAGAGTGCTGAAAGGCGGCCTGGCTGCAAACATGGAGGGAAACAAGTAAACAAATAAGCCTCAGTAAATATGACAACATGTTGGTCAACAGCTGTAAGCATACGCAGTTTGCTCTACGGCAGCAGAACACACTAAATTATGTACTGTCAATGTTTTCTTTATCTATTTGTTTGGACTATTAACATAACTGCTAAAGCAAGTGCAGGCTGTTTCCGCTTTACCCAAGAAGCGCCTGTGATGGATGCTGGCTACAGTAAGAAAAGGTAATGGTTTTTATCATAAAAGATAAAAGGAAAAAGAAAAATCCATCATCCATCCCTTCCATCATCCGTCTGGAAACACTTCCAAGTCTTCCGTCTCCCGTCCCTGTCTGCTTGCACCTCATCTTACTCCATTCTTATTAAAATATGAATAAAAAATAAAAATAAAAACTTTTCTGTCTGGCTCTGATATGTTTACCTAGCAGTTTTGCATCATACATGATCATTTCAGGGTCACAGGAATGTTTTTAAGGCCCGAATGCAGTGAATCTCTCGATTCTGTAAAACTTTACAAACTAGCCAACTTGACAAGCTGCCAAAGGGTAGTAAATAATGAAATCTAAAAATGCCTAGTAGTATAATGGTAGTAGTAGTAGTAGTAGTAGTAGCATATAGTAGTAAAATAAAAATATTCATGTACAGATATTCATATTCATCAATGTGTCAAGTTAGGATGCCTTGAATGTGCATTTGTCCATTGAAAACAACTGGTGCCTTTGAAAATGTGCACATTTTTTTTTACTGTTCACAAATTGAAGCCACTCTGAAGCCTCAGCTGAATGGCTAAAATGTAAATGTAGACCCAACAGTGAACAAACAAACTGTAAAAATGGATGTAATAATTATATTATGCTCAATGGAAAAGTCGTATTAAATTTTACACCTGTTTGGAACAATAAGAACAACCATTAGTTCATATTATGCTGTTAAGATAAGAAACACTGACACTGTATTAACCTCAGATTTTTTCATTATATTGAGAGAGCCATTTTAATGATAGAGCACATTTTGAAGCACTAGTACTAAGCAAGGGTGGAAGTACCAAATTACTATTATTCTCATTCCTGTAGCATTTTGATGCACTTTTTCACTATTTTTTGAAGTCAGTCATTTTAGTTAACCAACTGAAACATTAAATGCTCAAATTTATCCATAATAGTAGCTGAGATAACATTAGCAAAAAAGCTAATCATTCAGCTGCAGTAACCTGTTATTGGTTAGCCTGGTTTGCTAACCTTCCTAGCTAGCTGGAAGCTAACAGCAAAGGAAACGTGGATGTAGCAACGTTTTTGAGCAATAGGGATAGACATTTTCAGTTTTGCTTTTTTTTTTAGCACAGAATGAGTCATGACATGAATGTCTTTATCATATTTTTAGGACGCTAAACATAAAATATAAAAACGTGTACGTACAATATCACACCAGCTCTGTCCTCTTGTCCACATGGTGTTACATGAGAAAGATGCTATGTATGCTATAGCCTGTGTATCTGTTAGATCAGTGATTCTCAACCTTTTTCATATCAAGGACCCTCATTTAGTCCACATTAGAACCATGGACCCCCCATTTGACGAGATTTTGTCTCTTGGACCCAAATCTGAGAATATTTTTATTGTCAGATATGATTTTGTCCAGAATTCCATGACTATCTGTACTGTAGGTAGAGAGATAACAGAGAAACTATGATGAAAAACAGTCATTATTCTACCTTCTCTAATTGTGTTAACTTCTTGTAAATGAAATAATGCTGAAGTTTAACAATTCATCAGTTTGCTGGGGACCCCCTGGAACCCCCGCAAGGACCCCTGGTGGTCCCCGGACCCCACGTTGAGAACCACTGTGTTACATAGCATCAACAAGGTAACCTGAGTTTAAATACGATACTTTTTTACTTTGACTTGAGAAGACGTTTACACCAGTAGTTGTACTTCTACATAAATAAAGCTTCAGTACAGTAACAGTACTACATGAGTCTTTTTTGTATCTCGATATGCAGCAAACACAAATGTGTGTGTTTCTCTCTCTCCCTCCCTATCTGTCTTTATCTCTCTCCCCCTCCTCCCTCTCTTTCTCTCTCTCAGGATTAAACATGTTTATCAATTATCACTCCATCTTGCCTCTAGCTCTCAGCACGCCGCACAGCTAATTGAATCATTAAACAATCGCTGCTCCTCAGGGAGTGTGTGTGGTGTGTGTGTGTGTGTGTGTGTGTGTCAGTGAAGGGGAGGGGGGGGGGGGGGGGGGGGGGCTTGTTTGCAAACATGATGATGCCCTCGGGTGCCTGCGATGCACTTGTCAGATATGTTTATTAATTTATGACACACTCACACACACACACACACACTCACACACAGATGGGTCCTGGCAGAGGCTGGTAGCACCATGTGTCGGTCACAGCTGGGGGGGCTTCTCCTGTTCTCACACTGGTGCTCGTCCTGGTGTGTGTGTGTGTGTGTGTGTGTGTGTGTTAAATAAAGATGTTCTATCTCTCCCGTCGTGAAAATATGTCCTATCCTCCTACACAAATACTGTAACAAGATGGATAGATAGATAGATAGATAGATAGATAGATAGATAGATAGATAGATAGATATAGATTGATTTTCAAAAAACTATACAGATTTATGTTATGAAACATATTCAGATGGACAGATTTTTTTTCTGCTTAGTGTGAATTGAATGTACATTTATACAGACTGGAATCCAAGTACAGTATTTTCTTTTGTTGCTACTTTGAACCCATGTTATTTTTTTTTTTTTCAATTCATAAAATCTGAAAGGATGAGCGCTTCATATTTCCAGTAGCTTCTGATATGTAGTATGGTTATAATTATTATTAAGTGATAATATGTGAGTCTTAATATGTGATAATATGGGAGTTTAAGTTATAAATATCCCAGTTTTTGCTCTTTCTTTAGTACCACATTTCCGTGACTTGCAATTTTTTTCTATACATTTTTCGAGAAACCCGCCGCAAAATGGAGCGTTTTCCGGTCACGATAATCCTAAAAAAAAAAAAAAACTTGAAAAAAAATCACAAAACCCCCGGAGGCGCCGCTCCACGTGGCTTTATCTCCTCCTGTATGTCTGGATGTATGTCGAGAAAGAGAGAGAACCAGAGGGAAAGAGGATAGAAAAGGGAGTGACACGAAGATTACGGGGGAAAGACATTCAGAGATTCAGGGAGAGGAAAAAGGAAAAAAAAAAAAAAAGATCCCCCCCACTTCCCCACCGCTCCCCCCACCCCCCGACCCCGGGACCGATTCGTCACCGCGACAACCGTCACCCCCCCCAACTCCATCTTATTCTGGGATGTCCTGTAGTTATGTTCTTCAATTATGTCTCCTCTCTTTAATGTCGCGGCTGTACATCCATATTTAGTCAACCGCTGCAATTTTAGCTGCCGCGTTGAAATGCAACCGTCTCGCCCTGGAATCAAAGGACAGATAGAGCGTCCCGAGGCACAGGGAGAGAGAGAGAGAGAGAGAGGGAGAGAGAGAGAGAGAGAGAGATTTGCATTTATTTCTATATTCTTCCAGGCTACATCTGCAATTTGAGCCACAACAGGGAGATTTTTTTTTTCAGCATGCCAAGCAACTTTCAAGGAAAATGTGAGGTAAGGCAATTTACCCACTGTACGGGCGAGCGATATTTTATTTTTGTCTGCACTGTAATCCCTAAAAAAAAAAAAAAAAATATGTATATTATTAAAAGTGGATGGGAGGAAGGAAGGACGTGGAAATCCGGGAGTAAAGTGAAGGGAAAAAAGGCTTCTATTGTTGATTCTTTATCACCGGCTTTCTAGTAAAAGAGATATTGCACAGGCGCTGATGCATAGGCAGACATACACACGTGACACGCGTGTGCACACACACACACACACACACACACACAAGTAAAACGCAAGTATTTCTGTGAGGCTGGGAGGGAAAATCCATTGGAAAAACCTGCTTGATATAATATTTATCCGGTCAGGTCCGATTTCCATTCAGGTTCCCGAAGCCAAAGCGATAATTCATAATCCGAGAGGCCAAAAAATCACTCCCACCCTCTGTCCCGCCAATCAAAACGGAAGCGAGGATTTGAAATGATAAGTCTAGCCAATCAGAGCCAGAGGAGATGAATGGAGTAAACATGTCTATAGCCAATAAGGACTGGTATTGACTCGGTGTATAGAGGATAATTGAATTTCTCTGAGTGGAAAGCTGTGGTATTATCCTTTAATTTGAACACACTAGTCGACACTGGCCCAATTCACACCTGACAGTAAAATTTCAGTGAAGATTTACAAATATTGTGACCTGCAGTGGGCAAAGAATGCACATAAACTAGTTCATTTCAAAACTAGAAATAACCGCCTCACAGTTGTATGGCTCCACCAATACACTTTGTTCTATCATTGTAAGGCCAGTCTTTATTTATTGAACATATATAATTAATGTGATTATTAGGTCAACTCAAGTGACAGCACTTCTCAGCTACAGTGGTAAGCAAAACATTATGATGTCACAGTGAAGTTGACCTTTGAAGTTTTGGATATAAAATGTCACCACTTCATCATCTTATCCTATTAGACGTTTGTGTGAAATATATGAATTCTTGAGTTATGGCCAAAAATGTCTTTTGTGAGGTCACAGTGACCTTGACCTTTGACCACCAAATTCTAATCAGTTCATCCTTATATACATACATCCTTATCCTCATATACATAATCCTTTTTCCTCTCCATCCATCTGATTCAAAATGAGCAGTGCTATTAATGTTTATTAAAGGTCCCTAATTCACTTATGAATTTGTTTTCAAATGAGCAGCCTCACAATAAGGCTCTGGGGTGATTAGTAGTATAGTGTAGTAGTAGAAGTAGTAGAAGTGTAACTAATCGGGTGTTTCTTGACTGAATTGGAAAAATAAGTTATCAGTGCAGAACAGTCACACTGCTGAAACCCTATTGGTGGCCAGTAGCAGCTCCTCTTAAATCTACGGAAATTTAAAGGTGTAATACATAAGGTTTTTACTGCCCCATAGCACAAAATGATGATATATCTGTCGGGGGTTGATAGGTTTGTTCATCAATACCAGTGACTCAACATACTTCACCAGGTGCTGAGATTTCTGGCTTTGAAAACTCACTTTGTGGCCCGTACTCTGTTTTGGAACAAAAATTTCAGGACCCTAAGCCCCACCTACTTTCATTTTCAACTGCTGTAAGATGGAAGATGGTGCACAACACATTTAAGAAGGCTAAAAAAAACTCATTCTCCAGCCAAAAAATCAAATGACAAAGCGTTATTATTCCGGTATTTATCATGGTGACATATTACCTCTTCACTAGATGTTTCTATTGGATCTCTGCGATCTCTGCTTCTATTGGGAAAATGTGACTTTATTCATTACAAGTCATAGATGACTTAACACCTATTTAAAGGTCTCATATTCTCCACTTTCCAGTGTTTTATTTTGTGTCTTGAGGTCCATTCAAAGCTGTGTGTGTGGTGTCATGTACCAAAAACACTCTCAATCCATTTTTACATGTTCATTTTCCAGCATCTCTCTGAGCCTTACCAAGAACAGGCTGTTTCTGTCGCCGTGTCTTTAAGGCTCATTAATATTAACGACCTCTCCGTTCCGATCGGCTAACCGTTTCGAGAGTGAAACGTGAGACGCCGCGGCCCGGCAGCTACAGGTAGGGAAAACTCTCCGGTAATAAACGATGACAACCGCCCAACCGCTTTGAAAAAAACGTCTATTATTTCTTACAAAAATGATAATGAGCGAACCTTTGTGTGGATTTAGTTTTGATACTTTCACCATATTTAGATAGCACATCCAACTCCTTTATAACCACAGAGGCAAGGGAAATCCAACTGCTCAAACAAACACTCATAAACAGTGAATATAGAAAAAATTCAGTTACTATGAACGGGCTTCTTTAAAATTGACCTTGCCAGTGTATGTGAGGGTATACCAGCGCTTAATATTCACCTGATTTCTTTATATATTAGTGGAGATGACTTTTCAAAGTGTGACAAAGATGTATTATTAGTTGCACATGGTGACTCAAGGTGTGTAAGGAAATGAATAAAAGAGCAGAACACTAAACCACAGGGGGAACTGGTTGGAACCATGTGATCTGAGTTGGTTTCTGTTCTGCTAATCCTTTAGCCTTGCTGTAGTGGATATGCATAATCTGGAAAGATGTTTGATTGAGTCTAAGTTGATTTAAGGAAGCTCAGGTGAGAACAGCCACTACTCTTCACTAATAGAGTTAAGGCCTGCAGGTGTGTGTGTGTGTGTGTGTGAAGAAATATCATGCGTAGTCAGAAATTTGAGAACATTAATAAAACAAAACGCAAAGCAAACATGGCACAGGTGCCCCTTTCTCTCTCACACACACACACACACACACATACACATACACACACACACGCACACGCACAGAGGAATCTTCCTGAGCTGGAGGTGGCCGCGGGCCAAGAGAGGTGTGTGAGAGATGTGTTGCGTGCAGAAGGTAGTCCTCACAGGTGTGACAGGATGACCCAGGATGACACACACACACACACACACACACACACACACACACACACAAATACGCACAGAGTGAATAAGTGGAGAGAAAGAGAGATAAAAAGAGAGAACAGAGAGAATACAGGCCCAGTGCCAGAAAATCCATTTGTCTGATCCAGTTGACATGTGTACCTCCTTCTGAAAGTTGGTGATTTTAATTCATATAATTTATTTTTATTTGATCTTTCATGTAATATTCTGAGATTTTGGGAGTATTCTCAGGTTATAAACCATACAATCTACATTTACACTCCATGAAAGTCTTCTGTCCATTCCAGTTTGCCTCTACTGTATTTGATCAAGGTGTGTGCCGATAGAAACAGACGAGGAAAGTCAAATTGTGGGGAATGGACTGAACTATTTTGGGTAATGGCTGTATAGTGGATCTCTTTAAGCTAATGGTGTAAATCAAATTTATATTTTCTAACTGTCTATTTGTTCTGTGTTTTTCCTTCCTTCTCTCCTCTTGAGTGTTGTTTATGAAAAGGTAATGAATCTAATTTCCTATAATGTATATTTCTCTGTGTGTCTGTACATTACTCCCACACACATTTATAAGTGGCCGATACAGATGGAGTCATCATTAGCTGGGTATTGTTTTGCGAGTTGAATCACAAATGCTGCAATGGAAGTCACTAAAATTTGCTTAACATCGCAAAAAGCAGGGTTCCTACACATTTTCAATTAAAAAAAATTCCATACTTTTTCCAGACCTTGATTTGTTTTGAAGATTTTGTCTGGTGTTCAGTATGATTTACGCAGACAGACATCTTGCCCCTGCTAACTAGGTCATATCACTGTATAGATGAAGATTGTTCTTCACAGCGACAAATATCAGAATATGTGAGATGATTGGCAGGGTTCCTACATGGTTTCCATTTTAAAATTCCATATTTTTCCCAGACCCTATGTTCTTGACTGGATTTGATTTTGGTGGGTATTTGATATAATGCATGCTGACAGCGGCTGGGTAATAAGAGCGTCCCTCTATCTGAACATTATTCTTCACATCAACAAAAACTGTGGCCATTTTCCATACTTTTCCAGACATTTTTTTCAAATTCCCAAACTATTCAAGACCTGGAAATGATGAAATTCATTTTTAATACTTTTCCAGACTTTCCAGACCTGCGTAGGAACCCTGAAAAAGGTTTTTACACTGAAAAGTTTTGACGCCACTTGAAGCCATGTTGGCAGAAAGCCAGCCTGTACTGAGTCAGCCTTACCTTTTGTAAGAGCTACTTTGACATCAAACTAATCAGATTTATTGGGGGGAAATCGGCTGGTTCTGAATCAACTTGCTACTGTGGCGTGTTGACAAAAAAACGGCAGGTAAATGTCCAAGTAAGGAGCGATCAGCAATTAATATTAAGCCATATTCTGCGCAGCCACATCCATAATAACTTCAAAATCGCCAGATCAAAGTAATGGGATTAACTTGAGCCACAAAGGTTACTTCAAAAGACGCATTCAGACGCCCACGCTACACGCAAACCCGACCTGTTGTTACAGATTGTCGGGCCTGATATGAAAGGGTGTTATCTGAAAAAAAAACAAGATGTGATATTTGGAAGTGAAAACACGCGGGGGAAGCTAATTAATCGGCTTGTTGAGGGGGTTGAGGACTTGAGGGAAACACACCGTGCCTCGTGTTGCCCTCCCTCTCCGCAGCACCTGGGTCTCAAATGTCAGACCTGTTTTACCTCGAGCTGCAGTGTGGCTAAACAAACTGTGTGTGTGTGTGTGTGTGTGTGTGTGGGGGGGGGGGGGTTCAGAGAGAGTGAATGAGAGTCTCTCCTTTTCTCTATCACCCTCTCGCTCTCTTTCTCTCATTTCTTCAAGTATAAATTATGAAACGAAACACTCGTATGTGAATGCGTTTCTTCAGCCCGCTGGTTACAACAGAGTCGACAGGAACAAAGGAAGGAGAAAAAATGAGTTCAACGCCAAAAGCAACAGACAGACTGAACGACTGACTGACTGACTGACCGACAGGCTGCTGGACGGACAGAATGACAGGCTGGCAGGTATAGAGGCAGGTGGACAGACTGACTGAAACCAAAGCCAGACTCTAGCCTGCAATGTTGTACGAACACAGCATGCTAACAACGCTAACAAGGAGTTTTAGGAAACCTGAGGACAAAATGTTAAAACTGTGTGAGTTTGTTGTTTAAGTCGACGGTATATGGACATAATTAATTTTCAGTTTATCTGAATGTGATTTCTGCTCTCTGGTTCTCTTCATCCCTTCTATGGAGAACCCGGTAACGTTAGGCTTATGGGCTAGCTAGCTACCGTTAGCAAACATAGCTTATAGCATACACACTGACTATACGAAAATGTGTTTTTTTAAAAATGTTGTATATCTTGTCTTATCATCATAAAAAGATTTAGGTATATATATATATTGCTATATGCATCTCTCCTATGTTCCCAGGGTCCTATGTTTAACCCTAACCCTAACCCTAACCCTAACTAACCATATTAAGCGAATACAAAGCTGGGGAACATCTTTTTCAGGTTCCCATTATGTGCTATATAGAGCTGGGGAACATAGGACCCTGGTAACATAGGACCTTGGGAACATAGGACCTTGGGAATATAGGACCTTGGGAAAATAGGAATGACTCGGAAAAAACAGTGCAAATGAATTTAATCTGTATAGAGCGGGCTTGGCGGAATGCACCACTCCACTGGCCTATTGGCCCTGCACATCTGACCCCTGCTGTACAACAGAGAGACTGGAGTTTACACAAGAAGTCAGTCATTAGCATGGGAATCCACACTCACACACACAAGCATGTTCACTTGCACACATTCATGCACACACACACACTGTACAGACACGAAAATACACTTGCAGACATACCTGAGCACACGCACACCAACTTAAGTACGTGGACTTGTACACATATACAGTTATGCGCCGCATACACACACACAGTCAGGCAGGTGGTGTTGATGAAGGGGGTGGTTATTGCCTAAGAGGGAGGGGTTTGGCTCTGTGACTGACAGGCCATTAGTTATCAGGGTTTGGTCAATCGTCTTGTTGACTGACGTCAGAGCAAAGGAACGCACCGACTACTAAATATAACACACACCTGCTCACACACACACACACACACACACGCACGCTTATATGCATGAATGAATATCCGGACGCACACATGTATTGAAGGTGTTAGGAAATGCACGCGCACATACAGCATGCTTATGTGAATACACACATTCAGAAACTCGCACTTTGAACTTCAACGAATACCTGTCTTCCCATCGGACATACAGAAACTCCACTGCCCCAGGAAATGTTTTTTAATCATGTGAACAGGAATAGTTACAATTGCCAGGTCAAACCTCATTAACATTATATGTATTTGCACCTGGGAGGTCAAACTGTATAATAGAGCTTCATATTCATATTCAGTTCCGGTTGTATTCACCTGGTAATCACGCAGGTAACCGTTTGAGCTCTTGCGATTCAAGAGACAAGAACTTCTCGTTTCCATCATGAAGGCATTGAACCGGCTCTAAATTAGTGGCCTTGGCCTTTTCTTTTTTACACGTATAGCCACACGAGGAAGGCGAATCTTACACACTGTGAATGATCTGGAGCGATCAAGGCTGTGGGATGAAATGAGATCGGGGTGAGCCTGGTGCCCTAAAGCAGCGGTTCTCAACGTGGCGTCCGGGGACCACCAGGGGTCCTTGAGGGGGGTTCCAGGGGGTCCCCAGCGAATTGATGAATTGTTAAACATCACCATTATTTCATTTACAAGAAGTTAACACATTTAGAGAATGTAGAAGAATGACTGTTTTGATCATAGTTTCTCTGTTATCTCTCTATACAATACAGATAGTCATGGAATTCTGGACAAAATCATATCTAACAATAAAAATATTCTCAGATTTGGGTCAGAGAGACAAAATCTCATCAAATGGGGGTCTGTGGCTCTAATGTGGACTAAATTAGGGTCCTTGATATGAAAAAGGTTGAAAATCACTGCCCTAAAGTTAGCCACACCAGACCAATGAGTCCAATTCAAAATGGCAGGCAAATAAAAGTGAAAACAAAAATGAGCGATTCAGGGTTTCTGGTTCCAGTCAAATTGTAAATTTTGGCAAAACTGAAATCTTGATCTTGACTTTTCAAGTAAAGTACTTGATACAGCTGAATGAATTTCAAATTGACACCAGGATTTATCTTCAGTTTTACAGTAAAGGCCCAAAACATACTGCTTGGCATCAGCACAGACATCAAGAGCAAACAGTGGTTTGTTTGCAGAAAGAGATTTTAAAGGTGCTGTGTGTATCATTTGAACAGCAATAAATCACTTCCAAATCAA
The DNA here is from genome assembly GCF_046629955.1 of Centroberyx affinis. Taxonomy (NCBI): domain Eukaryota; kingdom Metazoa; phylum Chordata; class Actinopteri; order Beryciformes; family Berycidae; genus Centroberyx; species Centroberyx affinis. The sequence continues at coordinate 110,123 of NW_027282280.1, forward strand.
TTTTTCAGACATTGGTATAATCACAACAAACAAGCTCTACCTGTGACGGCATTTTCCGTTGTGAGATAAGATTTGGTGGGAAATCTGCTGGATTGCTTTATGGCACAAAACAGGAAGAGGACGCTGTTCTTCCAGAGCAAACAGAGCTAAATGAGCTTTCAGAGTTTCTAATGGAAGATGGTGGAAGGAGGGAAAGGCCGATGTAAAAAATAATTTCCAACATGTTGATCCTCTTCAGTGAAGACAAAGAGAAAGCAAACACATCCAGGGCGAGGCAAGGGAGGTGGAGGGGGGGGGGGCAGGAAGCAACAGGGTTTATGGGAAATGTGGTGTTAGTTTTGAGAAACACTAGCACTAACAACACCACTGGCTTGAGAGAGAGGTTGCCAATCATCTCCACCATGATTTCATTTGTCAGGTATCACAGGAGTCATTCCTATGTTCCCAGGGTCCTATGTTCCCCATATTTATATGGCACATAATGGGAACATGACAAAGGGTCCTATGTTCCCAGGGTCCTATGTTCCCCAGTTCTAGGATTAGGGTTAGGGTTAGGGTTAGAGACCTTCAAAATCAAATAAAATGATAACCGTTGGTTTTGTTGTGTTTATATAGCTGTTTTGAAGCCTCGTTCCAATAAAAAAAAACAATATTTATGAAATATTTTAACTTGAAATGGGTCAAATTTGACCCGAACACAATAGGAGGGTTAATGTGTGTTAACAGAATATTGAATTGGGGAACATAGGACCCTGGGAACATAGGACCCTGGGAACATAGGACCTTGGGAACATAGGACCCTGGGAACATAGATACGCTCCCGTATCACACAGGAAATTTGACAATGATGTATTGATGTTTACAAAAACGCTAATGTTTAAATTTACTTAAAATTGTGCCACAAGATTAAAAAAAAATAGAAAAAAAGAAGAAAAAATAAAAACATATCCACCCTTCGAACTGTTCAAATTGATATCTGGCCTAGTGGCCCACTTTTTTTTTGATAAAAAAGTTGCCTGCAATGTTAGCAGTTGACGTTAGCATGATGAACAAGATACAGACACAATGAAAAACCCGGCAACACTCTGACCGAATGGTGTTGGCGCTAACAAAGCCCCGAGCGCCCAAATGTTTGCTGCCAGATAGCGCGAAAAGAAATGACTTATGATGATAATGAATGTGACGCAGAGATAGTTTATTTGTTTAAACACACACATACACACACACACACACACACACACACAGAGACGCATACTCTATCTCTCTCTCACAGACACACACACATACATACGCACACATGCTTGATGAAAATGAAACGGCGATAAATGCGCACTCACTACGCTCAATTAATAGCATTGCTTCAAATCAGTCATGCAATTACCAAACACAAAATCACTGCCCTTTAAAGATACGGTAATGGTGACAACTAGCTTTTCTTAAAAAAAAAAAAAAAAAAAAAAAAAAACACAGATAGCGGCGTTGCCTCGATAGATGCCGGCGAACAATACCAAAATCATTTTCTTAATTATCTCCTCTGGAACTAATGTTGCAGATACGTGTGTGAATTAATTATTGGAGCTTGATACGAGAGAGAGGAGAGAGCAAGAGAGAGAGAGAGAGAGAGAGAGCAGCATTATCCAGCGGAATCTTTTTTTTTTTTTTTTTTGTCGCGCGGCATTCATTAAGGCGAAGGCAACTGTCAGTCAACGCGACGACGAGACAAAAACCCACGATTCCCGAAATCAAATTAGCGCTGAAAACAGAGAGAGAGAGAGAGAGAGAGAGAGAGAGAGAGAGAGAGAGAGGGCACGGGGAAATCAACAAAAGGCAGCCGAGACCTTATTATGAACGTCGATGAGAGACAAATTGCGGGAGAGAATGTTTCTTTCTTCCGTTTGTCGTGTTTCGTTTTGTCGTCTTTTCTGTCCCCTTTTTTTTTTTTTTTTTTTTTTTCCTCCATACAGTCCGCTTTTCTGTAGGCAGCTCTCTCTCCCTCTCTCCTCTGGTTGGGGGTCAGCCTCCTTTCAGGGCATCGCTCTCTCTTTAGCAGCTTGGCATAATGAACGTGACCTTGTGGCTCTCTCTCTCTCTCTCTCTCTCTCACACACACACACACACACACAGTCAGCTCTAGGTCCTCTGTTTCTTCTCTCTCTCTCTTTCTCATCCTCTTTCTCTGTCTCTGTGATGGAGGTGACTGACTGATCACACTTCAAATAAAAAGCTGTTGTGTTCGACTTTGTTGATCTGTGTTTTTCCTGAATGCTCCCTAGTGTGTGTGTGTGTGTGTGTGTGTGTGTGTGTGTGTGTTACCTCTCCACAGTTAATCATTCACAATATCCTTTGTCTCCCTCAGATTACCTCAGAACAATTTCTCCAGGATGCTGCTGCGTGTTCGTATGTTTTCGCTGCAGGGTGAAGGCCGGAGGATGGATAGGGGTGAGGGGAAAAAAATAATACGCCATTTCCCTCCAATACAATACAAGTAATGACACAGAGACTATCATTAGCCACACGCCAAATGCATGAAAATGTTGTCTGTAGCTGCCAAGTCTGTCCAATTTACGATCCAAATCTGCAGGTGGTCAACCAGTGTTCTAGAACTGCTGGAAAGCAAACCTATGTAAGGGACTGGGATGTTTCTATTAATCGACTGGGAATGATGCTTTCAGGAAGAGTGATCTGTGTGACTTTTAATAAAGATTTGACTCGACTTGTACGTCTCGGGTTTGATGCCTGCCATCACCTTGAGTAGGCAGCAAGCATTCTCGGAACCCATCGTCTATCGGTCTGACGACGATTAGACTCTGGGGGTGACGGCCAATATTTCGGGGTTTCCAGCAGACATCCGGGCCAAGACTTCCTCTTCCGTGCACCGGTCATTGTTTACAGTCCGATTAGCAACTTGAGACGCGAGAATGGAGTTGGAGTTGAGAGACGACGTCTACGACTGGATTGTTTCACAAGTTTTTTAGGTCCAGACGACATTTTAGCTAATCTCTACTCCAACTCCAACTCCATTCTCGTGTCTCAAGTTGCTAATCGGACTGTAAACAACGACCGGTGCATGGAAGAGGAAGTCTTGGCCCGGATGTCCGCTGGCTACACCAGAAACCCTGAAATATGGGCCATCGCCCCCAGAGTCTAATCGTCGTCAGACCGATAGACGATAGGTTCCGAGATTGGGCAGCAAGCACCAAAAACGACCGCGATGGAAACAAGTCCAAGACATTTTTGTGTTATCCTTGAGTTTAGCAGACAATCCACAAAGCATGGCTACTGTAGGTGTGTTTGGCAGGCTCATAAAGCAGGGCAGGAATGTTGTATTGACCAATCAGATGATCGGTCTGGAACTAACCTGCTGTATAATACCCTTTAAAGCTGCACTGGAAGCTTCGTGCACAGCAGCCCTAAATAGCGGTGGAGCAGCTGTTTGACTTGATAGCTGTTTGAAGACTTCAGAACTCAGGTGGTGCAGGTGGTGAAAAAGTTCAGCCAATGTATTTTGCTTTTAAGTTTCAATTTGTTTTCTGAGAACATTTCGTGCCAGTGACTACAAATTACCTTGGGCAAATATAGAAACATCTGTGGGGTCACAATTAGGGGAGACGGGACGCTCTTCCCTATTCCAGCCTTACTTCATGATTTAGGCTGACAAGACTGGTGTATTTCTACATTAAAATCTTGCCTAGCGCAGCTTTAAGGACCTAAACTGTCTTCATGGTGAGTGTCCTTAGAGCAGGATTTACCCGCTACTAAGCAGTGAAGTCCTCCTCTATCTCTCAGATACTGATGCACTGAAGTCCCTAGCCGCCCATCGCCACCTCAGCCCTTGTCGGTTTCTGGATTCTGCCCTGTCCTACATGAGGCTAGGATTTCTCACGTGCTAAGCCGAGTGAAGGCCACCCCTATCTCCGATGCTAAGCGCAGAAGTCCCTAGCCACCCATTGCCAACCTAGTCTGTCAAGCTCAATAAAACCTGCTATCTCTGGACTCTCTTCTGCCCTACATGAGTCTACATTAGGCTAGGATTCCCTATCTGGACGATATTAGGACGTGAAGCCCCTAGCTGCCCATCCCCACCCCATAACCTGTCTATTTCTGGATTCTGGGCTGTCCTTCACACAACTTATTTCTCAGTTACAAAGGAGTGAAGACCTTTGTACACATCAAAGCCCATACTCTGTATAACGAGTATGTTTTGTCCCCTGAATGATTGGACGGAAGTATTAGGTAATAACTATAGCCCCAGTTCCCTGAAGGAGTCGGGGATGCAGTTTATTTCACTCAGGCTGTGTACCCTAATTGACAAATGCGGAATAATTTCTCTGTCCCGTAACAATTCTAAAATGATTCCCCGCTACCTCAGCTCCTGTCCATTTGTCTCTGGTTTCTGTATTGTCTTACAGTCTATATCAGTCCAAGTGCTAAGCAGCTGTATCTCCTGTGTCCTGGCTACCAAGGAATTTAATTGACAGGGTTGATACTTTCAAGAAAGGCAAATTGGCAAAATGAAATTGGAATTATCTGAATTCGGGTTGATCCATTGGTAGCTATAAAATAATTCATTTGTAACCCTTCACAGAACAACAAAGAACTATCTAAACAGGAAGACCCCTGTTTGCACAGCTGGGAGAAACTGGTATAGGTGCAATAAGAGGTTAAATATTACAGATATATTCTGTAATATTCTGTAATGAGTCAAGCAAAAATGACCATTCCAAGAATCAGAAGTGTATGCTGAAGCCCACAGTAAAGTTAAACCTCATCTCTATCTCTGCTGTATTAGCATAGCTACACCGTACCTGGGAACACTTAACTTAGATCACCTATACTTAGCCCTCCATCATCCATGAAGATGGATATAAATCTTCTTTACCCCCACTGCTACTCTTCTCTCCTACCCTCCACTCCTCCCTCTCTCTCTCTCTCCATCTTCTTTAATAGCCTTTTCTGATCTCCAATCTGCTCAATCCACCTGGATCCATAAAGCTCTAGAACGATCCAGAAAGCTTAGTTAGGAATGACTCCCAGACTCCCACAGGCAACCTCAGGGCAACAATATGTGAGGAAATATGATTAACGGTATCGGTGCAGTGCGCTTGCTGGTCATGAAAAGGTCTTCAAATGTCTTACATCTGGTCGTACGATCATATAAAAGGTACAGAATCCAGTTAAATATAGCATTTTACATTAAATTAAATTTTACAGGTCTTTAAAATGTTGTGGTTTCTTGGGTGTTGTTTGTCTGAGAAGCTCTACAATTCTTTTGCTTTCCATGTTTATTTCATTCTCAGTGGCATTAGAAAAGGCCTTAAAAATGTGACATGGAACCAAGGTTAAACTTGCAGACACTTTACTCCGGATAATCTTTTTGATACAGACACCAAATCTCTGTTAATAATTCTTTTATTTTTGGCTAAAAAGTGTATCTTGCTGCGTCGGTCCGCACCGCAGGTCCCTACAGTCGGCATGTGGATATCACAGATATCGGCCCTTCTCCCTCTGGAGAAATTGACTCATGATCTCAACCATAAATCGGACAAATTCCGAGACTCTGGAAAGACTTTGACCTACTTGTTTTTCCCTGGAAGGCGATGGCTGATTGCTCCATCTGTATGTGCTATTTACTTGTTTCCAATCATATTCCTGTACAATTTATGTATATTTATTATTATTTTTATACTGTATATAATTTTTTTTTACTTGTTTTTCCTTTCAATTTAACTTTTACATATTGCAGCCTCTGTTTGTTTGGGGTGGGATTTTTCTGTTTTGTATGTTTTTCTGTTGTTTATGTTGAGAGGTGTGTATGTTTGTTAAATTTAAAAATCAATTAAAAAAAATTATTAAAAAAAAAAAAAAAATTGCAGACACTCTGGGGTGATGCAGTGGGCTTTGGATAAAATATAGAATGGAAAATGATGGGATGGGACTCTCTTCTCTATTGCAGCTCCACGATTTAGTCCGATATAGATGTGCATATTTTTGGCACTCCCTCTTATTGCTCTTGTATCGTTTCACAAAGGCAGGCAGACATGTTTTGGTGTCATTTTGTCACCGTCTTGCCACAGTTTCTCTCTCTCTGGATGTGTTTTTCTGTCAGTGTGCAGTAACTCTCCTCACTGGCTGTCAGTGTACATACACAGTGGCATGGTATACAAGTCTATCCATCATAACATCTGTCAGTGGAGCTGTACAGTACACAGGCTTATCAACAACTACCCACCCGTCAACCACCACAGAGCTGTGATAAGTCTTCACAGCTCCTCAACACCTTGGGTCACACACACACACACACACACACACATCAGTTTCTAATGCATCACCGTGTTGTGTCAGAGTTCAAACTCTGTCAGCCAATTAGGTGATAAGGGCTGACATAAATAGGGTGGACCTTTCTTTACTCTGTGTGTGTGTGTTTGTGTGTGTGTGCGTGTGTGTGTGCGCACGATCTCTCTGATCTCGTTATCGACCGTGCCGACGGCAGTTCAAATGAATGCCTTCACACTTTTTGCGCACACACACACACACGCACACACACACACACACACACACACCAAAACTCCTGAGTGGACAAACGAGGCGGCTGCTTGACTCTTTATTTTCCCTCTCTGTCTTCTTCTCTCACTTTTTCTTTTAGCATTTTTCCACTCCCTATCTACTGTAGCCTATTCCTTCCTTCTCTCTCTCTCTCTCTCTCTCTCTCTCTCTCTCTCTCGCTCTTTCTCAGAGTCTTGCGGAAAGCAATAACGACAGATGAGGAGAAATCCAAAAAAACGAAGGATTTGAAGGTGTTTAAGTCGCGCACGCTCCAAACAAAATGAGCCGGTATCTACAAACATATAGATTTTCCCTATTATTGGAGCACAAAAAACAGCTTCCTGAGAGGTAGCGAGCAGATTAACGAGAGTGTGTGCGTGGGTGTGTGTGTGTGTGCGGGAGGGAGGGATGGAGAGAGAGAGAGAGAAAGAATGGAGGGAACGAGAGATAACGGCGGGTTCATTAAAAAAACGAGTGCCGTCGCGGCGTTCAATGGAGACGCGGCGCTCCATTTCCATATGAACTGAGAGATGGAGGGGGGGGGGGGGTGTG
>NW_027282281.1:0-20000 GCF_046629955.1 Centroberyx affinis
CCTCCCTCATCTGGCCCAGGACCCAAGTCCCCGTCTGAGTGTAAACAAAGTCCAAGTGCCTGTCTGCTTGTTAAGTGAGCGGCCGTCAGCTGCAGCACCAGCATCCCGGTTTGGGGGAGCAGCATCACGCATAAGCCCCCATTCGACCCTCTCTGTCCCCACGCTGCCCCTTATCTACCCCAAATTCTGCCACAGTTGCTCTCTGTGTGTCGGTTTCCCCCCCTCGGCATCCTCCGTTTGCCCGTTCACTCCGTCTCACACACTTTGCATGCACAATTCAGCCTTGTTCTGCCTCTGTGTCCCTGCCTCTCCGCCCCGGTGTGCCCCAGTCACCCCGTGTCAAATCCGGCCCCGTGCCCTCCAATCACCCCCTGATCTGGGCGCCGGGCCACATTTATATTACATTACATTATAGGCAGTTAGCAGATGCCCTTATCCAGAGCAGCTGACAACAACGCTGCAAAATATCTTTATTTTAACAAGTCACGGTTGAAGAAAACAAAGAAAAACAAGTCGTATATTCTCATAAACTTTTCAGGGATTTTCCACAAACAAGTGTCAGTATATTGAAACAATGCAGAATGAGATCACTCCATTAATAACAAGAAAATAACATCTATCTGTCTGTCTATCTATCTATCTATCTATCTATCTATCTATCTATCTATTTATCAAAATAGTAGTACTATTAATCCTATGAGCACATGATAGAGAGAAAACAGGAGCGGGGGGCTTGATATTGACTTGCTATGTTAGCAAACATGGCTTGTAACATATTACAGACATACACAGAAGCATTGCTTATATAATAATTTGCTATGAAATCCCAGAGTATGTGTTGTCTTGGGATCATAACAAGGTTTAGTTATATAAAGTATATTGCCATGCTTCAGTATTGCAGTGCAAACTAATCGCATTGAAGACCCTGGAGGAGTTGAGGTCAAATTTTCACAATAATATAACTTTTTCTCCCTTTCTTTACTACATACTGCTCAATAAAAAGCAGTCATGATTTGTTGTATGTAATTTTCTCAAGTGGTGCAAATCGCAATGTTTGATAGCGCCTAGGTACTGAGGAGTGAAGTGTTTCTCCCCGACTGACCGACCTGTATTTGCCTCTCGACGTGGTAAAAAGTAAGTAAGTAAGAAGTAAAGTGGGGGCTCACACAGAGAAGACCCCAAAAGACTCATTCCAACCCAATTTAATTACCACCGTAAGAAACTTTTACAGTTTTAGAACTCCCGCTCGTGTCCCTCCCGTATTGTGGTTCGACCTACAGCTCTCCGATCCAAGGTCAAAACCACTTAGAAGACGGTAAAATATTGGATGATATGTGGAACGTGTTTAATAGCGGCGCTCCCTGCCAACTATACCGCCTACCACCCCCCCCCCCCCCCCCCCCTCCCTCCCTCCCTCGAGTGTTTCACAGAGCCGGAAGCAGCGTCCTCCAGGAGCTCCCCCCCTGGGGCAGGACCACGTTGTCCTCTGCCTCTCCTGGACGGTCCCACTGGAGGGTTTGGTAGGGGGGGGGGGGGGGGGGGGAGTGAGCGGCTCAGAGGCTGTCGTTAGCGGCAGGGGGGAGGAGGGAGATTTAGACCCAGTGATTTATAGAGGGGGCCCCAGAGAGAGAGAGAGAGAGAGAGAGAGAGAGAGAGCGGCAGGTAATCAGAGCACAACGGCAGGGCAGTGTGTCTGTATGTGTGTGTGTGTGTGTGTGTGTGAGAGAGAGAGAGAGAGAGAGAGAGAGATGACCGAAAAAGTAAGAGAGACCCCAGAATAAGGTCCGCTCGCAGAAAATGGCTGCAGAAATACAGCCATCCTCTTTGGGTGAGAGGAAAGAGTGTCCAGAGTATTTTGCCAGACAAGCCAAGACTGGGGGGCTGTGTGTAGCCTGTGAGTGTGTGTGTGTGTGTGTGTGTGTGTGTGTGTGTGTGTGTGTGTGTGTGTGTGTGTGTGTGTGTGTGTGTGTGTGTGTGTGTGTGTGTGTGTGTGGCAGCGAGGCAGCGCTGTCAGGCTGTGATTAATCTAGCACTGTCTGTGTAATTACCACCCATGCCCCTCCGTGTTCCTCCCCCCCCCCCACCCACCCCCCGCCGCAGACGCGCTGACCCACGCCGGAAACTCTCCCGCTCCCCCACGCAAATTAGAGCCTTGTAAATATTTGCTTTTTTAACTCTTGCCGTCACATTGTTTCCAATTTTGCGCTCCGGTGGTCCGCAAACCCCGGCACCCCCCCCCCAACCACCCACCCACCCCTCCACCCCCTCGCACATACTACCACCACCCACCACCGAAGTGTGTGTGTGTTCATGTTGTCTACAAGTTAACTGACAGCCCCTTCGCCGTCTTTCCCTTCCACCCTCTCCTCCTCTCCCTTCCCCCCCATCTCTCTCTCTCCATCCTCCCATTGTGTCTGTATTGTAGCTGGCAGTCTATCAGCCCATTCTCTTCCCACAGTCCGGTCCATTCAGCCCAGTCTCGTCTCTAAAAGGCCTCGGTGAATGGGATTCGAGGAGTGTGTGTGGGGGGGGGGGTATAAAACTAGAAAGGCAGAATAGAAACAGCGAATTTGGATAGTTTTTTGGGTTTGATGGTTTTTTGGAGGAAGGAATGGTGAGAAATAGTGATGGGAATGCTTTTGTCGAATAAATACTGATGCAGAACTTGCCTTAATTCACATTTTGCGACGCTTCGAAATTTGCCTGAAATTCGCTTTGACAGCTGCATGGAAACATGGCTTTTGAGTGAGGCCGTTGCAGTAAATAAGACTTGGTAGCCTGAATATATGGCCGCATGGGAAACAGTTTGATGTATTACACAACGGAAGCGATGGTGATATATATATCTCCATCCGCCGAGGGGCAGAGAGAGAGATCTGAGGGGTCGCGGTGCCATCCGCGAGTGGGACCCGTGATAAACTGTCCAATGACAAGGAGATGAGAGAGGAGGAGGACTCAGGACTCACTCAGAGAAAACAAGAGTGGCTCTCTGTAGCCCTGGCACACAATTCCGCCACTTTTCCGTGACTTTCCCCTAAACTAAAGTTGGAGCGCTTCCACGACCTAAAAACGGGATTCCTTCGTGGTTTGTTAATGTTGTTTTTCTAAACAGATAAACAGTCTAGTTTCCGTTACAGTCGGGCTGAAAACCGCCATCTAATGCAACGAAGGTGTGAGACGATTTGTAAAAACACATCCTGCTATATTCCTGTAGAGTGACCCATATTCCCTGATTTTCCCCCAGAGAATCTGTGGAATACCTCTCTCAAAATTCCGCGATATTCCAGAAATTCTGTGACCGAAGAAGGCAGGAGTCGATTGCTGTCTTTTTTTAGCTTACTCTTTACATCTCTCTCTCTCTCTCTCTCTCTCTCTCTCTCTCTCTCTCTCTCTCTCTCTCTCTCTCTCTCTCTCTCTCTCTCTCTCTTCTTCTCTCGCCCCTTCACCTCTCTGTTGAACTCGGGCCTGAGTTCGATTCCTCCTCTCCCAAGCGGACAGGGGGAGATGGAGGGATGAGAAATAACGAAATAACGGATTGACAGGGGCGTGAACGAGCGCTGACCTGCCCGTCGGCTTGTTGCTATTCGGAGCCCACACAAAAGCTGTCAGTGGGATGGTAAACATGCACACACACACACACACACACACACACACACACACGCACACACACTCACACATTGGCGTTGAGCTCCCCACCTACCGGCATCAGTGCGGCATCCGGACGAAGCGGTCGTTTCTGCTCAGCCAATCAGCATCCGCTCTGCCGTGGCCTCGAAATTACTTCCCCATCAACGCATCAAACCCCTGCTACACAGATAAACAAACACACACACACACACACACACACACTCGCACTCATATTCATAGTCACATCACAGATACACAGAGAAACCGCATCAACATTTTGAAAAACATGTACACACAGATAGATGTGCGCACACACACACACACGTACACACACACACACACACACACACACAGTCACACAGACACATCGACGTTTTAGTGTCCAATTTTCTTGTCTCAGCCTTGATGTCTTAATTAGCAAACGTGAAAACAAATGAGCTGTGCTGATTCAAAGACTGTCAGACTTTGAAAGCCCTGATATGATAATGAGCATAATACGTATGTGTGCGTGTGATCGTGTGTGTGTGTGTGTGTGTGTGTGTGTGTTTGTGCTCGACTGCATGGCGGCACGGTGAATCTACTGTATGTGTTTTTCCATTTGCGGGCGTACATGCAAATGCTTGAGGATGTGTATGTATCTATCTGTTTATCTATCCATCAATGCATCTGTCCATCCGTCTCTCTCCCTGTCCACCACCTCAATACCTGTTTTTTTTAGGTGTTCACTCCCACTCCCACTTGCAGACCTGTGCTGTCCGGGACCTTCACCCCCATTGTATTCCAGCTATTAGCCTGCACCTGGGCCCCCCCCCTCCGGCTAAGTCAGGTTATTACCTATCATTAGGGTGAACCCAGGGCTCGCGGTGCACTGACAGACTGGCAGCACAATACGGAGGGAGGGGGGGGTAGGGGAGGGGAGGGTAGGGGTGGGCAAGCAATTACATGGGAGGCCGTAGTGGGTGATGCTGCAGCTGTATTGCGGTGGAATTGGGTGGAATTGGTTTTAGCGGGATTTAGATTGTGCTCGGTTAGCTGTGTGGCAGATTTGCCGTTTGATTCGATTCTGTCACTGTGATCTCCCGGCTGATTCGGCCGCTGCTAGGAAAGCCGCTTTAAGCTGTTAAACTGTGAGGCGTCCGCTAACGTCCGTGTCCGTAAACCATGATTGAGCAGCATGGCGGGCTACCGGTCGGTCAGAGAGACCGTCCCATAACTAAGAAGTTGCGGGTTTGATCCCTGGGAACAGCCCAGTGTGTCCTTCAACAGGTGTAAACGTAAATGTCCCGGAGCAAGTTATGCAAGTTAGTAAGTTGCTCTGGATGAAAGCGTCAGCAAAATGCCCAATTTGTACCTCATTTGAATAATGTTCAGTCATGGAAAACATTTTTACCCTTGCTTGCTGTAAATCTCTTTGAGCTCATACACGATGATACAGAGCGACCATGCAGCCTGTAGCAACACAGGCTACAGCAGACAGTGGTCAAGAATTGAAAGTAGTCTTTTTGTGTTGCGGTGACTGGAGAAAGCAATGCCATCGAAATCCCATTGTCCTCCAGAGGTGTGTTTTTTTTTTTTTCGGTGAACAGCCGCATGAGCAATACCCAGTGGAAAGCGAGAGAGGGCGGGACGCGGGAAAGAGATGAAGGGAGGGCGCACAGAGACATAGTTTTATATTGATGGCCTGCCACCGTGAGACCCGTGTGGTCCCCTTGTTTCCCTCCGCCTCCTGGGGGTTGAGGGGAAAACATTATTCTGATGTTGCTCTCTCGCGCATGAATCATGTATGAGCGCGTGGCGGTGTGTGTGTGTGTGTGTGTGTGTGTGCCTGCGTTTCCGCCGAGATGTTTTGGAAAAAAGCGCGCCTTCAAATCTGCTGTCGAGTGCGAGTGCTGATGGCGTGCGCTGCCTGCCGTTCCTACCTGAAACCACACAGGGAGAGAAACAGCACTCCACTGATGTGTCATCTCCTATATGGCTCTGTTGCCATGCCTGCCTCAACCCCCTTCCCCCCCACCCCCATCTCTCTCTCTCTCTCTCTCTCTCTCTCTCTCTCTCTCTCTCTCTCTCTCTGCTTCATCAATCACTTTAGCTCTCCCGCTGCTCACAGCAAAGCCGGACCAATTAGGTGCTCTAATTGAGCCAATTAGCCAATTAAACACTCAGATGCACCCCGAAATTCTGGTGGTCCCTTCAGGCACGCTAGCGCCTGCCAGGGCCTTGGCTGGCTCCCAGGGGCGCCGGCTCGTCTGCCCCCCTCCGCCTGCCCGGGATTGAGATGCTGGATCGGGGCACGGAGAGTCTGTTTCACCCCCCTCCTCCTCCCCGGTCTTGCAGGTGTGAGTCTACCTTAACATTAGCTGTCCGAAGCTGGGGTCAGCGAAGCGGCGCCTCACGTCACTTTTACTCAAGGACACTTCAGCCTCTCAGCTGACCAAAGATCAGGTCTTTATTAACACCAGGACCTGTTTCCCCTCCATCCATTTCCTCACTTCTCTTTTCTCTTTCATTTTTTCTCTCACTATCCCTCCCTGGTTTCTGGTCCTTTTTATTTATTTTTCCCCCTCCGTTTCTTCATCCCTGCCTCTCTGTCTGCTTGCCTCTCTTCCAGTCTCTTTTATGTGTTTTGGAGGATGAAAGTTTAATGGTAGATGTTGGTGTGTGTGTGTGTGTGCGTGTGTGTGCGTGTGTGTGTGTGTGTGTGTGTGTGTGTGTGTGTGTGTGGGTGGAGGGCCCATCCCTGGGCGCAGTACAAGGCAGGCCGGCCTCTAGACTCTCTGTGGTTTAATTAGAGCACACATCGTGCTGCCCGCTCCACCATGAGAGGATACACATCCAGACACACACACACTCAGACACACACACACACACACACACATGCGCGCGTGGGCAGAACAACAAAGTCGGTGCTGAGAGGAACAGAGGCAGGCACCGATATATTTGGGCTGAGCGTACTGTACCAAAAGAAGACAATGGGGCGATTACAGAGGCGCCGCATTGTGAACATTTAACACTCGCTCTCAATTACTGGCCTCCGAAAGCACACAAATCCATTTTCACTGCACTTTCCCTCGCTCAGTGTAAACGACACCCAGCTCCCCCCCCCCCCCCCTCCCCCCCTCCCCCCCTCCCCCCCCTCAAAGACGGCGTCGTACATGAGGAACTTTATTATTACATGAATGATTCGGCTTATTTGTATGTCTTACATCAATGTGACTGAGACTGCTAGCCTGCTCATCAGCCTATAGTCTCTAATTACCCGCCGTCGTGCCTCAGGACACTTAACTCCCTCGCTTTCAAATTCAAACGGCTTCATCGGCAGTGGGAGAGGCAAACACAAAAAAAAAAACAACAACAACAACGAAAAAAAAAAAAAACAGAGGCGCCTCAGTGAGTGCAGGCGATGCAATAATACGGTTAATGATGACTTTAAATGGGACAATTATGGGATGGAGATAAAGCAATAACAAGGGACAAACTGGGGAGAAGAAGCTTATATAGTCAGCCTGCTGCTAATGGCGGCAAGGAGGGAGAGAGAGAGAGGGAGAGAGAGAGAGGGAGAGAGAGAGAGAGAATGGTAGGATTTCAAAAGCAGATAGACTGTTACTCTTATGTGTGTGTGTGTGCATGTGAAAGAAATCTCTGTACATCCTGTCTCATTCCCTTACATTTCCACTCTGCATTCATCACAGTTACAGTGTGTGTGTGTGTGTGTGTGTGTGTGTGTGTGTGTGTGTGTGTGTGTCTTCCACCATTACATAACGTTACCCAAGAATGTTATGAGTGTGTAATCTCTTACATGCTTCATGCATTTCCGACCGCGGGTCCATTAAATGTGGATTTGCACGTTTTTTCGTACGGTAGATTACATGAATGGATGTATGTGAGAGCTCATTCATGGGTCTATTACGGCGTGTGTGTGTGTGTGTGTGTGTGTGTGTCCGTCACCGTCCATGTAGGCCAGTTCTGAAGCGTCCGGCGCTGTTATAAGCTGCTTACAGGCACACATTATTGACCTTTGACCTCAGTGGGCAGTGAAAGGCTCAGCCCTCCTAATCTCCAGCCTGTAGTCCTCATCCACGCTCTCTACTCTACTATTATCTCCACAACCGGCACCAAAGCCTATAGGAAATTAATCACCATAAATATTGAGGCATCAATAGTAGCGTCGATAGATTAAGACTCGTGTCGAGGCGTGACTACATTGGCTACATTAGCTCTCTCCAGGGATGTGTGTGTGTGTGTGTGTGTGTGTGTGTGCGTGCTAGCGGTAAAGCTGGGCAGGTTAAATACAGTTCACCAGGGGGGGGGATTTGGTGTGTGTCCTCATGCGAGTCAGACCAGGACAGGGTGAACTTCACCTCCACTTTAGGGTTTTCATCCATAATAGATAGGGAGATTTATTAAGAGATCTTACATCAGTGGTCAGACCATGTGAGGAAGTGAAGTGCGGTCACACAGGATCCACTCTGCGGTGCAGCGTTTTGGGTTTCTCCCCCCCACACACACACACACACACACACACACACACACACACACACACACACACTGGAGCAGGAGAAGCCGCCTCTTTGAGCTCATGCTGTGTTAAAGTGAGTTGTCGAAGTCCAATGTGAAGCGAACCGTGCTGATCACCACATGAATTTGTTTGCAATGCGAAGCCTTTTATTGACTTGATCTCAACAATACTGTACGCTATCTCTAGTTTTAGTGCGCCTTTTCATTTTCGCCGCTTTCATTTCGGCAAATATTTTTTTGCTTGGCAACGGTTTATGGGAATATGTTACACTGGCAACGTTTTAATGGAATATGTTTCTGTCTCAGATAAGCTATAATCTCTCTTATCTTTCTCTCTCTCTCCCTCGTCCCTCTTTGCCTCATCCTCTCTGTCGCTCTTTCTCTATTTTACCCTCCCTCACTCTAAATCTCTTCCTCTCCACCCCTCCTCTCTCTTCCCTCCTCCTCCTCCTCCTCCTTCTCCTCCTCCTCCTCCTCCTCTCTCACCCCCGTTCTGCAGAGTTCAGCGGCTGATAACCACATCGATCCGGATCAGCGAGCTCAACGGAGCGGTCTGGATAAGACGGCGCCAATAGGGATGGAACGCAACAGAGCCGTGGCTGGGGAAGCGTTTCGGACCGGCTCCGCGCAGCGTCAACACTGACCCGGCACCGGCACCGAGGTCGGACTCTCCTTCCCAGACCCCCCCCCCCAGCGACTCCCCCCACCCCAGCGGATCCCGGGTTACACCGCCTCACCCTCCACCTCGCCTCCTTTGTTCTGAGCCCCGATCAAACCCTTAACTCTTCTTAGTCTTTGAGGGTTTGCTTGCTTTTGTCGTTCTATGAATACTTAATCCGGTGTGGTCTAGATTGTTGGTTGTAATCCACATTCAGACAGAACTACTTCCCATTCTCCTTCCTGTCTGCGGACATTGAGTCCATTCCAGTGGACCCAAAACGGACTAGAAGCAATTAGCTGAACGGGACGGTACCCAGTCATGTACCTCCTCCCGCTCCCTGTAAGTAAACGAGGCGGGCGGGGTCTGTCGGCCAGGCCGCGCCCCCTCAGCCTCGTGACGGACGGGTGCCTGGTGGGCGCGCTGGGCCTGGCGCTCCTCCTCAGCCTTGCCTCCTGCCAGAAGATGGACCCTTCCAAGCACCCCCCCATGGTCACCACCAACTACGGCAAGCTGCGGGGCATCAAGAAGGACTTGAACAACGAGATCCTGGGCCCCGTGGAGCAGTACCTGGGCGTGCCCTACGCCACCGCGCCCATCGGCGACCGCCGCTTCCAGCCGCCCGAAGCGCCGGGCTCCTGGCAGGAGATCCGCAACGCCACGCAGTTCGCGCCCGTGTGCCCGCAGAACGTGCACGGCGTGCTGCCGGAGATCATGCTCCCCGTGTGGTTCACGGACAACCTGGACGTGGCGGCGGGCTACATCCAGAACCAGAGCGAGGACTGCCTCTACCTCAACGTCTACGTGCCGACAGAGGACGGTAAGTGGACAGGGGGGGACGGGAAGGGGGTTGGCGGAGGGTGGGACTTGATTGCTATCTTCCAACCTTCAGGGATTTTTGAGCGGTGGGTAACGCTGAGAACAGTGAGCAGATAATTAGGAGCGCTCATAAGGGAGGGAAGCCTGGGGATTCAGTCAATGTGGAATAAACGTCTGGAAAATTCCAGTGAATATTTTGTATTCTTTTCTGGGTTCACGCACCACTTTAAATGTCATAAAAAAAAGTCCATATGCTGGTTGAAGATAGCGACTATGAATTTTGGGGTTGGGGGGGGGGGCGTGTGTGGAGGGCTAATATACAAAGGAGACAGTATGCAAAGAATTCCATGGAGGGTCAAAGGATTTTTCAATTACCCTTTTCTGGTTTTACATACCATTCAAGGTGTTATAAAGCAGGAGAACAAAGGCCAGCACTGAAGCTGCTACCAGGTGCTTTATGAGAAAAGGATTAGGTGACATTTGACTTTTTCGTATTTTTTTACTGTCAAGAACCCTCTTCTCCCAACTCAGATCCTATTTCAGACATTTTTGTCCGCCCGAGCACTATCAGGTGCGCGAGCAATAAAAGAGAAATTTTTCCATTTTGTCTGCAGGTGTGATATCTCATAAAAAGTACAAACTTCCTTCACCCCTCTCTCTCCTTGCCTCGAGTATTATAAGAAATGTGGCACATTTGTCTTTCTCATTTTTACGCTTCTCACACAGGCTGCAAAGAGCAGCGGAAATTGCCACCTTTCAAAGGAAAAAAAAAAAAAGTCTCAAAGAATCACTTTGGTGGTTCTCACATGTAGGATCTTGGTGTTTTCAACGTGTTTACGCGTTGACCTCAAAGCAACTTTTTAGACGGCACTTTTACGAATGCGGTTTGTCTCTTGCTCGTTTTTAATGAGCGCATAAGAAGAAGTTTAACGAGAACAATCCTGCAACCGAAGAACACCACGACCTCTGCTTTGACATAACACCAGATAATGCTTTAACTCCCACTTGCGCCGTGTGTGTGCGTGTGTGTGTGTGTGTGTGTGTGTGTGTGTGTCTCCTATACATGTTTGTGTGTCTTTTCCTGATTCTTACACCAAACATTTCCTCCACTTTAACACCTCCCAGTCTCTCCTTCAACACTTGCCTGGACTTTTTTTAGCCCCTCGCAGCTCAACACCCTTCCTCCTCTCAGCACCCAGCCACATATAGCTACTCGGTGCTCATATAGAACACCATACACCCCGTCTCGATTCATCTCACACCGTCACACGGCTTATTTTTTTCCCCCACTGTACACATTTTCAGAGACTTGTTTCCACCTGTGAGGACGTGTGAACGCCCACACATGCTCTGGGGGAGACGCGCAAGTGCGATAACACACCGAGATGTACACATTCGATAAGGCGCACACGGACACACACACACACACACGACAATACAGTACACTCTCTGGAAATGTCACACCGGTGCAGAATATTTTCCGTGTGAGTGTGCAGAGCTGACATCAACGGCTGCGGAATTAACAGAGCAGAGCGCTGAGACTTTGACCTTCAACCTTCAGCGGGAAACGGCAGCATTGCTCCCATCATCGTCACTTTTATGACACCATCACTCTGGGTTAGTGACGGTGTGTGTGTGTGTGTGTGTGTGTGTGTGTGTGTTTTACGTTTTTATGCACACGTGTGCATCTGTGTGTTTCCCTGTTTGTATGCTCTCTTCTGTGATTTTTTACATTTATGTGTGTGTGTGTGTGTGTGTGTGATGGCCAACTCAGGCATGACACTGCTAGCCTCAGCACTTTCTAGCTACCCCAGGGTGTGTGTGTGTGTGTGTGTGTGTGGAAGGGGGTGGGGGGGTAGTGGCTATCTATTATGTATATTTCTATCTCTCTCTCTGTCTTCCTCCCTGCTCCTCCGTTCCTCCACCTCCCCTCCCTCGTTCACCCTATAAACCATCTTTCACTTCTCCAACCAGGGGAGGAGAGGAGAGGAGAGGAGAAGAGGGGAAGGGGGAGATCAATAACCAGCCATCACTTGCCATCCCTGGGGACTATCAGCTCAACTCTGCTTCTAACACATCTACACACACACACACACACACACACACACACACACACTCAAGTGAATTCACTCGCAGTTGACCATGCTCACCCACACACATACACACAGACAAAACACACACACACACACTTGGTCATTTGGACACATTAGGCTATGTATATTGTGTGACACACACACATGACCGTGTGTTGGACCACTACTCCTCATCCTCTCCCATCTCTCTCCTCTCTCCTCGCGGTCGCCCACATTTCTACTCATTTTACCCTTAAAACTTTAACGCTGGATCTCTCAGCCTCTCCTGAGGCCTTTTACTCACATCCTCTTTGAGGGCCACCCTTAAGACACAATCCTTAAAAGCCTCCTCTAATTTTATGTGGACTAAGTCTACAAAATTACTTCTTAATGCAGCGATCAGCGCAAACGGAAGAAACTGGGACACTCTTAACACGAATGTGTGTGTTTGTTCATGGATAAACAAACGCACTAACATTTGGCAGTTACTTAAGGTTCCTTAATTAATACTTAAGTACTTAGTAAGTAGCGACAGTTAACCACGTGTTGGCACTTTGTCATTAATTCCGTTGCAGCCATAAATAAATAATACGCTTATGAAATTTGTAATACTTTAGGAACGAATCGAGGAGTAAAATACTGACTTGCAAGTAACATTCTGGTGGTTGACATGTTAGTACCTGATAAACAGCTCTGTGTTAGACTAATATGGAAATGAAGATTTTATTACTTAGAAGATTTTACAATTTTAGCACCTTGGATGACATTCTTTGGGACTTCCTCCATCATCTATAAGCTCTAATATTGTCCTCACAAATCTTAATGTTAATGAAGCTTTCATTAATGAAACATAACTCAGTGATTCTCAATCTTTTTCATATCAAGGACCCCTAATTTAGTCCACATTAGAGCCGCGGACCCCCATTTGATGAGATTTTGTCTCTCAAACCCAAATCTGAGAATATTTTTATTGTCAGATATGATTTTGTCCAGAATTCCATGCCTATCTGTATTGTAGGTAGAGAGATAACAGAGAAACTATGATCAAAACAATTATTCTTCTGCATTCTCTAATTGTGTTCTACTTCTTGAAAATGAAACAATTCTGAAGTGTAACAATTCATCAATTTGCTGGGGACCCCCTGGTGGTCCCCGGACCCCATGTTGAGAACCACTGACATAACTATAGTTAGAGGCAATCATCCTACCTTACCTAATGTAAATAACTACTTGGCAAAGAATTGGTAGTTATAAACACCACAATCTCTTTGTGTCCCCGAAGATAAGTAGAGAATCATTCTGCCTTACCTCTATAGCTGAGTAATTAGGAACCAATTAGCAATTACTGAAACGTCAATATTACTTTCCTCTGTGCCCGCCTAAATAAAATAGAGACCGGTCCTGCCTAATTTTTACTAGTAACTATGTTAGAATTGTTTCCAGCATCCCTGGGTATTAGTGTCAGGCCTTAGGACCCTGGGGAGCCGGTTGCGCCCTGGGGCGGGTTGTTCCCTCGCTGAACACGGGGCGGGGAGGTGCTCCGCTGGTTCCCCTGGAGATGACGTCCCATAAATCACGGCGAGAGGTTTTCATCTGGCTCCTGCAGAGTCACGGCGGATCGATGGACGAGGGGAGGGAAGGACCGGGGCCGAGTAGTTTGGCAGAGGATGTCAAAGCTGTACAGACACCTAGCATGGATGTTAGAGGAAACAGGTGGGTGTTTGGTCGAATTAGACCCATAACACCTCCAGAAGCCTCAACAGGACGTTCTCGCATCCCGGAATCCCCCAGACTCATCTACTCTAGCCTGGATCTACATTCTAAACCGCTTGGGACGCTCAAAAAGCATTTTAGGGGTGGTAGGATAGGATCTCGCCCCGACAAGCTGCTACAAAACGCCTTTTAAGCAGCTAGTTCAATTCAATTAGTCCCATTCAAAGAGCGCCCACATCGGTTTCGCCGGATGCTTCACCCCCCGCGGGATTTGAACCGCTAACCTCAGCGTTGTCAGCGCCGCGCTCCTTCGGCTGAGCCCCTTCAAAGAGCCCCGGGGCCTGAGTTGGGGGGGGTTGGGGGGTGAGGGGGGCCTTATAAATTATTCCGGCCCATACTTCACCTATCTCCATGCATCAAACTCAAACTCCCACATCTCCCCCGTTCTGCAATATTTCAATTTTCCGAGGAGATTCATCAAGAAGGGTTCGATACTAACACAATAACGCGTGCGGCGGGCGAGGGGCCTGCGCTGCGACACCGCCGTCGCCAAAGGGGTGGAGATGAATAAATAAATGAAAGAGATAAAAACAAACAGATAAATAATGGAGAGAGAGAGAGAGGTGCCGGGCACGCCGCAGTGGAAATATGATATATATTGCCTTTGACGCCTGAATAAACCTTGATTATTCTGCTCCGTCTCTTTCTTTACGTCGCCTCTTTCTCCTTCACTCTCCTGGCGACCTCGGTTGATACCCTGAGAAGAAAAGAAAGAGGGGAGAAAAGGAGGGATGAAGGGAGGGGGGGGGGGGAACAGATCGCTATCTTTCCGCAGGGAGAGTAAACCTCTCCTAGAATGAACAATTGGCGTTGAGTACAGCGTGGGGCCTTGTAGTTCCCCGGGGAATTCATGGAATATCCTCTGAGTCTCCCACACACCCAAAATTTCCTATTGATGTTAGTGTTTTGATGCAGCTGAAGGAAATAAAAAAACGAGTGTTCAATACAAAAAAACAAGGACGCATAGAGAGAGAGAGAAGTAGATTAAAATCGTCCCTCCTTAGGTACTAGTCATGTAAACGAAGATGGACGTTAGAGATGAAATGAAGTAGGAGGAGAAATCGGAACAGAAAGTGCCATCAGCTTGTCCTCCAACCCTAACAAACCAAATCTGACAGAGTCCATCTTTCCTTCTTTCCCAATTTTTCACCCCCTCCCCCCCCCCCCTCCACTCCACTCCACTTCTCCTCCGCTCAGTCGGTTCCTCTTGGCCCTGCACTTTATTTCGAGGCGCAGTGGAGCAGAAAGCGAGCGGCCCGGGTCAGCCGAGGGCTTCGTCTTACTCCGGGAGGTCGGTGTGGGCGAAGAGGGAATCAAATCAGCCGGGGTCAATTACCGGCTTCGCACTTTTTCATCCATCCAAATGAGCGCAAAACCGGTACCGGTCCTGCGCAAACGTAGGAAAAGCCACTGTGGACGGTATCTGCAGGTCCTTAAAGAGTCTGAAAAAGTCTTAAATTAAGGCCTTAAAAATGTTGAAATGTCTTAAATATAGTTGGACAGATTAG
The DNA here is from genome assembly GCF_046629955.1 of Centroberyx affinis. Lineage (NCBI taxonomy): Eukaryota > Metazoa > Chordata > Actinopteri > Beryciformes > Berycidae > Centroberyx > Centroberyx affinis. Next base: position 14,973 of record NW_027282281.1, read on the forward strand.
AGGTCTGATTTTTTCACTGTAGAATAATTGTCTCAGTGTGATTCGGCTATAAATCATAGATAGTGGTGTTGACAGATCCTTTACATTTGGTGATATGTGTGTGTATCCCTGCACCTGTATGTATATGTGAGTGTGTGTATGTCTGTGTGGCGTGTGTTGACATGGAGAAATCCAGGTCAACACCCATGACATAGACATATGACTTCAAACAAAAGACCATTAAGAATTTAACAGAATGGAAGGGGTGAGATAGAGGAGAGGAGGGAAGTTAGAGTTAGACTTGCGGTTAAACCGCAGTAATCAGATTACACATACTCTTAGCAATTGATTCCCTGTTGGATTTCTTAGAGACATGAAAAAGATTGCGCTAGTCGGTGCTAGAAATTTCCATGAGAGAAAGCAGTCAGCGTGCGCCCTTCAGAGTAATCAGATTACATTACTGCGATTGAGTCGTCTACCAGATTCTGTTAGCGCTCACATTTTCGAGCAGACAATCAGCGGTCTGTGAAGGATTGCATTTTTGAAAGTAATCTTCTAAGCCATTGATGGGATAGAGGCAACAGCGTCGTTAGTAAGAGACAAACATCGAAACGGAGAGAAAGTGGCAAGGAGGGAGGGAGGGAGGGAGGTTCGAGGAGTGCTGAGTTTAGATCGAAGATGCAAGAAAGGGGGAGGCGGGGTGGAGGGGGTTGTCTTGGCAACCGTCCACCGCTTCCTGTATTTTCCTGTCAGGGCGCGCATCAAAGACCGCATGCATTTGCCTTTCCACTAGACTCTGAATGAAGGAATTAGCAAGGGCTCAGTTCCAGCTATTTATAGCCTATGAGCCAGAGAGAGAGAGAGAGAGAGAGAGAGAGAGAGAGGGAGAGAGAGAGGGACTTTGTACGAGGAGGAAGTATCTGCTTGGATGCATGCGTGGGTGGGTTTTAGTATTCAGAGTGTGTGCGCGCGTGCGTGTGTATGTGTGTGTGTGTATGTGTGTGTGTACGCATGTGCGCGCGCATCACATGATCCTAATGCTCTCCCTGCCGCGCCGTTACGCATTTTGTCGCATTCGCGCGGGTCATCTGTTCCATCGACTTTCCTGTCCGCTCTCTCTCTCTCTCTCTCTCTCTCCCCTCTTCCTCTTTCTCTCATTCAACTCACATTATCACTCCTTTTCATGCATTGCCACCCTTTTCAACCCCCCCCCCCCCCACCTCCCCTTCCTTCTTCTTTTCTTCAGCGCGCCCCCCTCGCCGTCTGAAATTCTCTCAGCTTCCCAATCATCGCCGTATGCTTTGGATGAGCGGTGAAGGCAGAAATGGGGTTTAGCTGTAGACAGTCCATTTAAATGATCTTTCTAGCCTCAGGAGAGCGAGTTGACTTTACAACAGTACTTAAATTATAAGCTCGCCGGGCTTTGACTCCATCCGTGTGCTTTTTGGCTTTGCCTCTGTGACGGCGCTCCGGCGCAATCTGCGATATCGTCTGATTTTACCCGGGGATTGATCAAGTGCATCTAATGGGATTTAATGAAGTCTGATGTTCCCTGTCCTATCAATTATACATTCCATCTAAAATAACCACCCACCCACAGGTGGTGCAGCGGTTCAGACTCACGCCGAGACACATGTACCCCTGCTGGCCTAAGCTTAAATCCCTCCTGAAGTTTCTCGCCAAGTCTCTCTCTGCAGTATTGTTAACTTCAGCCTGTTGAAAAGACTCTTGAATATGAATTTAAAGGAGATTTAATTGGTAGCATAGTGGTTGGTAGCATAACCTCATTCTTAACACTCTCAGTTGGGGTCCAAAATAAAGAAATCTAACTTATGACTAAGACAGGAGCTATATATCATATGATGTCATGGGCCTAATTAAACCAAATGACATGACCAGTGACAAAGCTGCACTCACACCCTGTAACATTTAGATTAGGTGGCAGGTGAACGATGCTGCCTGTTTTATGGTCCTGTACATGTATGAAGGCCTAGCCTGATGTCCTCTATAGCAGTGATTCTCAACCTTTTTCATATCATGGACCCCTAATTTAGTCTACAATAGAGCCACGGACCCCCATTTGAGGGAGATTTTGTCTCTCAAACCCAAATATTTGTGTTGTCAGATATGATTTTGTCCAGAATTCCATGACTGTCTGTATTGTAGGTGGAGCGATAACAGAAAAACTATGATCAAAACAGTCAATCTTCCACATTCTCTAATTGTGTTAACTTCTTGTAAATGAAATAATGGTGAAGTTTAACAATTTATCAGTTTGCTGGGGACCCCCTGGAACCCCCTCAAGGACCCCTGGTGGTCCCCGGACCCCACGTTGAGAACCACTGCTCTATAGTCACCATTTATAGGTTAGTACATCAATCGTTTGATATTTGAACTGGGCTTCTGTATGGATGCTCACCTTGGATTATTGCACGATGCATTGTGACATCACATCCTCTATATTGGTAAATGTTTACATGGATTATTCCAGAGTTATTCCAGAGTTATCTTGCTGTTGATTTACTATTGAATTGTATAACTGTCTACACTGTACATTCTGAGTGAGTCATTCTTATTTATTTTGTAATTGGGCTAAGTTCTAGTAAATTATATTGAAGTTAAACTTTGAGAACCGCTGCATTATTCAGCTGACAGAAAAAAAAGAGTATGCAAGGCTGCCCATTTTTTAAGGGATTAAAATAGAGACCGGACCTTTAACGGGATGCTATCTACCTCCGTTCCCTCCATCCGTGGAAATTGGAAACAGATAGTTTTCTCAGACTCTAAGTGTGCTTGTTATTCAAGTAACCTTGAGAGAGGAAGATATAGGAAGATCAAAGAGCCGGCAACCTGTGAGGCACTGAGAAGCCGTGCAGCAGAAAGCAGAATTCAGCTGTCTGGGGATTAATAATGGCTGTGGTTTGCCTCAAGGCCAACTTACTGAAGAGGCACATGTATGCCCACACACACACACACACACACACACACACACACACACACACACACACACAACACACAAACAAATCCACTCATGCATATGCACTTAGTGATACACACACGTGTGTATACACTTGTTGGCACACGCGCACAGATACATACACAATCACACATAAACATAAACATACACACTCACAGACACACACATACACTCATGTATATACGCTTGTTAGCAAACACATTTGTTGGTATACACACACAACACACACACACACACACACTGCTCATTCCACATGCTATAACCACATAAGCTACGTTGTCTCTTCTCTGTTTCTCACACTCTTTGCATACCTCCCTTCTTTGCAGTCTGTCTCTCTCTCTCTCTCTCTCTCTCTCTCTCTCTCTCTCTCTCCCACACACACACACACACACATACACACACACTCCCTCTCTTTCAATGCAGCTCAAAAGGCCATCTCTTCAGGGCTGCTGAAGCTGAGGTGGCCAGTGGCAGTGAATGCAAATTAGCTTAGCCCCCTCCGCACACACGCACACACACACACACACACACACACACACACACACACACACACACACACACACACAACACACACACACACACACACACACACACACACACACAGCTCCGGTTGCCAGGTCCCGATGCACACAGTGCCTCCCAGAACGCTGAATGGGAAGGGCAGAGGGAGAGAGCGAGAGAGAAAATGAGAGATTAAAAGGAAGGAGGGATGAAGGAATAGATAGAGAGAGCTGGAGGTTATCCAGAGGTAAGGCCTCCTCCTCTGGTGTCCAGTCTGCTGATCTGTCCATGTAGGAGAAAGTCAATGCATCAATGCAATGCAATGCATCAGTAGTTACAGTAGCTGCTAGGGTTTAAGCTGACATCTAGTATTAATGACTGGGAGTCCCGTTTAATCAATGGACTTGTGGTGCCGTCGTCTGTGCAGTTCCAATACGGGGGGCAGGGGCCACAGCAATGGTCACACACACACACACACACACCCACTCACACGTGCACACACACTCGCACGTGCACAGGCACATGCACGTGAATGCACTCGTATGCACACGCACTTCCGCACACGAAAATCCCTCTTCTCCCTTCCCTCCTCTCCTCCTCGTCAGCTCTATTCTCCTCTTCTTCTCCTCTCTTCACACACACACACACACATGCACATGCATCCACACATGCAGACACACACCTGTACACACACACACACACTCGGGCATGCATGCACCGCACACACCCACCCACCCACACACACCCGCACGCTCACTCCATATCTCAAAGTAGAAATGTGATCAAAGGCACATACACACAATCCAACATAGATTCATACGATGCACTTGAAGTGAATATCCGTCCTTGAAGCGGATTTAATGCGTTATATCTAAACAATCCTTGGCAGCTCAGTCTATCCTGGTGAGCATAAACACATTTCTACCAAAGATCCTAGTCTCTAATGCTTTATAGCCCCATTGCCAGTGAATAGGAGACTAATTCTGAGGGCACTGCGACATGAACCAAATTGATCATACAAGGCTATAAGCACTAGCTGTACGATGAATCACAGCTTGTTTTGATGGAAAATTCCAATCAAAAACTTTGTATGAGTCCACAGAGTCGGTCCCCACTTGATTGTAAATGGAGCAGCTCCAGGTTCGGTCTCTAGGTGACATAACAGATTATACTCTTGGTGTTCTGGTATCTGGCTTTTGGGGGAGATGAGGTGGCTCAAGAGATAGATTACAATTGAACTGTCCAAAATCATTAAAAATAACATGTATTCTGTTATAGCATCGCTGTCACTGTTGCCTTATTTCCCAGGAGTCTCCTTTATTTTTTGCGTTCAGGTTTAACAGGATTTCGCTCCCTTTTCAGAAGGCCTTAGTGGGACAAATTAGTCCGAAATGGAAGATGTCCCCTGGTTTCATAACTCGACGTTATATTTAAGCACGGACTTTCCCTTTAACCGGATATGCGCAGCTGGCACACATAAGGATAGACAGATGAAGAGCCAAAGGAAGACAGAAAGAAAAATAAGGGGGAGAAAAAAAATGGGCATGATGCGTCTGCATAGCGGTGTCCCT
>NW_027282281.1:25000-53990 GCF_046629955.1 Centroberyx affinis
CACACACACACACACACACACACAGATACACACACACACACACACCCAGACACACACAGACACACACACAGACACACATACGCCCACACGCCAGAGACATCTACTTACAATGCATGAACCAGATTGTGTGTGGGTGACCGACTGTCACACTGATTTGTGTGTGAGGGAGGTGTGTGTGTGTGTGTGTGTGTGTGTGTGTGTGTGTGTGTTCATCTATGACCTGCTCTCACATGCACACACATACACACACACACACACACACATGCACGCATGCACAGACCATCACATTCAGTCGTAAGTGCTTCTGCTGCAATGTTTTAGCTCTAGGACAAAGGCAGCGTCTCTCTTTCTTTCTCTCTCTCTCGCTCTCTCTCTCTCTCTATCTATCTGTCTTTCTCTCTCTCCCTCTCTCCCACACACACTCACACACACCTCCGCACAGCTCGGAACAAGCGTCCATCATTCATGCTCGACGCTCACTTACAAGCTGTCAGACACAGTCCCATTCACTCGTAGATCACGCTGGACTGGCACACATTGCCTAAATGAGCTACTCAACACCTACTTAGTTTTATGCGTGCGCACAAACATTTTGTTTTGGTACAGTGAACACGCACACACACACACACACACACACACACACACACACACACACACACACTCATATCCATCCACTCATATCCATAAACACAAATATATCCTCAGCTTCTGTCTTGTATTAACCCTTATGTAGAATCATATAAACACAAGCAAAGATACAGATATAACTATGTTGATATACGGTAGATAAAGATGTAGATATAGGATATAAGTTAGGATATAAGATATAGATACAGATATAGAGATATAGGATATAGATATACATTGCTATAGATATAGGATATAAGAATTTGATATAGCTATATATACTGTATATACATACATGCATACATACATTTATCCTGTATCTCACATCCTAGAACTACATAATATAACATATAACTATATATTATAACTATATATCTATATCCTATAGCTATATCTTGTATCCTATATATCCATATCCTATATCTATATATCCTATCCTATATCCCTATATGTATATGTGTATATATACATATATATATACATACATACATACATACATACATACATACATACATACATACATACATACACATACATATATATACATATATAGGATAGGATATATAGATATAGGATATGGATATATAGGATACAAGATATAGCTATAGGATATAGATATATAGTTATATAGTTATAGGATGTGAGATACAGGATAAATTATATATAGCTGTAGTTATAGAATATATGATAGCTGTGGGATGTAGATATTTAGATATAGGATATAAGATATAGGCTAGATATAGGATATTGATATATTGTACATATACGATATGTCAAGAGAATATAGGATATAGATATATTTTATAGGCTATATAGACATAGGATATAAGCTATATGGTACAGGTTATATAGAACTATGATATAGATATATAGATATATATAGATAAATAGATATATAGGATATAATGATATATATATGATATATAGCTAGAGATATTTAAATAAAGGGCATACATATAGGATATACAATCTAGATATATAGCTATAGATATAGGTTCAAAGGTGCTACATTGATTCTCTCTCCCTCTCCTCTGTCTCTTTCGTTTGTGCTTTTTGCTGCACCTTGTGTGTGAACGTACGTGCATCTGTACACGTGTGTGTGTGTGTGTGTGTGTGTGTGTGTGTGTGTGTGCATAATCACATGCATGCCAGTGTGTCTTCTGTGTGGCATGCATGTGTATGTAGATCCCCGTGCCTGTGTATATCTAAGTGTGCTGCCTGTGTATGTGTGTGTGTGTGTGTGTGTGTGTGTGTGTGTGTGAGTGCGTTTGTGTGCGTGTGTGTGTGGCCGTCGGGAGAAGTGGAGCTGAAGTAAAGCCTTACATAACCAGCTTCAAAGTGAACTGCAGTCGGCCGGCCCACCTCCCCCCCTGCAATACAGACACAGCAAAATGCAAGGAGAGAGAGAAAAAAAAAAAAGAGGGAAAAAAAAGAAGGAGTTTCAGAGAGAGAGAGGAAGATAAAAGAAAAACACTATATAGAGGAGAGAGGGTGTAAACAACTCGAGGTCTAAAATATTTTTCCGCTGCTGCTTTATGCATGGCAAATGTAGCGCTGGTGATTACAGTTTTTTCGAAAGACGGGAAAATAAAACAACATGTGTCATACAAATGCCAAACTCTTTTATCAGCCGACTGTTAAAGCAGTCAAGCAAAAAGTTCACTGCTTACTGTCTATTATCGCTCATTCTAAGGTGTGTGGGGAGTCGCTGGCCTGATGGATGGGGGTGGGGTGGGGTGGGGGGGGAGGATCGGGGGTGGGAGGGGGGGGGGGGTTGGGGGGCATTTTCATCAAAACTACACACGCTCCTGTGTCTGCTTCTGCTCCTTTGATTGAGAAAAAGAGCCTTATAATGTGAAGAAAACCACCTTTTTTCCTTGATTCACACAGCTAGCTTCTTCACCCACTCATTGCAACAGGATGTCAATCAAGCTCCGATTTTACACTTTTTCACAGCATGTTGCCGGTACAAAAAAAAATGGTTGCTTGATTTTTTTTTTTGGTTTCCCCATTTTGTCATTTTCCTCAGAAGAGTTGCTCAGGTTTCTTTGCTGGGCAGCTCACTGTTTGAACTAACTTTTTCCATCACATGCTAAACTTGTTACTAAATAGCTCTGACATGCATCAGTCAAATAACATGCTTTTCAGTTGTGGTGTGCTGCACATGTGCACACTTCATGCACTTGCCATGTGAGGTGCTACAGATGATGAGTTTTTCTCCCATGCTTTTCAGCTTTCAACACTAATTATGCTGCTTTCACTTCATAGGGAAAAGATGGTAGATGCAAGCTTCCTACTTGAAAATACCGTTCACCTCAGCTTTCAGGTCGTAAATACTACTAGAAAACACATAAACCTCAGCTTCCAGCTGGTAAATACTATTAGGAAATACCATAAACCTCAGCTTTCAAGTGGTAAATACTATTAGAAAGTACCATAAACTTCAGCTTTCATGTGGTAAAACCCATTAGAAAATACCGTAAACCTCAGCTTTCAGGTGGTAAATATTGCTTTTGAACTCGGGGTTTGGCAATGAACCCCCGATTTCTGACTTCACCAATATGGAAATATCTGCAGTGAAGTGTAAGGATTGATATTGTCATTTCAAAGAAAAACTAACAAAATGAAGGATTTCACCCCGTAAGTCATTTTTTGATCAAGAATCACCATGAACAGCCAAAGTCTACAGAAATGAATGAACACTTCCAGGTTGTTGCTTTGAGCCGTCAAGTCATTCCAGCAGTTTTTCCCATATGACTTGAGCGCAGCACGAGTCTCCAGATGCGAGCGCCCAAACCTGCAGGAGGAAGGTCTGCTGGGAGCAAGCCTGAAGAAATCAGTAAGTCAGAGAAATCGGGTTCCCAAGGAGGAGTTACCTCCTGAAAGCTGAGGTTTACGGTATTTTCTAGCAGTATTTCCCACCTGGAAGCTGACACAAACAGTATTTTCTAGTAGTATTTACCACCTTAAAGCTGAGGTTTATGGTATTTTCGAGTAGAACTTACCACCTGAAAGTTGACGTGAGCGGTATCTTCAAGAAGCAAGCTTGTATCTTTGCCATAGGACATGAATGCAGCGATGTTCTGGTGAGTGTGAGGTGTCAGGGTGACAGAACCTGGCCAGGATCAACACTCATTTACCAGCGTTTGATTTTAAACTCCTAACATCCTGGTTGCGAGCAGGACTAGTTAGTGATTTAGAGGTTTGAGGCTCGGTGGCGGTCGTGGGACACAGCCGATCCCAGCCGCAGGCCTTGAATGTGACAAGACTAGTTCATCACCAAATGAAAAAAAATAATGAAAAAAAAAAACCCTTCCAGAGATGACGGAGGAAGAGAAGAGGAGGAGGAGGAGGAGGAGGAGGGCGACAGGGAAGATTCCAGGCCTGGCGTGCCATGCTGTCCCTGTCAGTGTTATTTTCCTCTTCATTTCTCTCTCTTTTCTCTCCCGCTCTCTCTCTCGCTCCCTCTGTGTGTCTGTCTTTTCCTCTTTCTCTCTGCCACTCTTTTAATTTACCAAAAACAGCCAGTGGGCAGATGGGGATCAAATTACATTCACCTTTTACCTGCACTCCTCTGCACAATTAGCGTCACGCTTACTTGTCATTTCAAATTGACACACTGCTGCTGTTGTGCTGTGTAATTATTTACTCGCCCGGGGAACCGCTCTCTGGTTTAACCACTAAATAATGACACACACACACACACACACACACACACACACACACAAAGCACCTGTGCCCTATTCTATCTTGAACATGTTTAACATGCCTTTTACCATTACAGGGTCATTGTCTGTCTCCTCACCAATGGCTAATGTCTAATTAAAGGTGTCATTGTGTTGAGTGTGTCTATCTAAAGAGGTCTAATTGACTAACAGCCCTTTGAAAGGAGAGCTGGAGGCGCCGTGTCACGTATGACATGTTCAGTATTGTGTGTGTGTGTGTTGACGCTTTCAACTGCCGTTTCAATTTTGGGGGGTTTGAGCATCAGGACCCGAACCCGCCCCCCGATCTCCTCAGGTGTCCGCTTCTTTGCCCGTTTGCTTTTTCCTCCCCCCACCCCTCCACTCCACACCCCTCCTCTCTTTTTTACCGATCCCACGGTGGGGGGAGGGGGAGGTGGGGGGGGGGGGGGGTTGGGGGGGGGGGGGGGGGGGTTCCTGTTCTTCAAACCGCAGAGGCTCCTCGTTCCTTAGTCCTCCACATTCCCCTTTTTCCCCCTGCTTTCCCCCCTCACCACCCCTCCAAAAAAACAAAGCTAGATGCAGGGAATAAACATGGTTTAAAGGAGAGCGAGAGAGAGAGTGAGAGAGAGAGGAGGACTGTAAACAGTGGCAGCCATTTTCTTCTGCAGGGGGAGAGGAGGGAAGCACATCCGAGCAGATCTATGGGTTTTCTTTGATCTTGTGTCTTTTCTTGTGATAAATCTGTGTCTGTGATGCCTTTTGTTTTTGTTTTTGTACTCTTTTTAAAAGGAAAAAAAAACAAAAAAAAAAAAACAATAAGCAAAACATGAACTCTTACTGATTTGTCCTTTTTGCTCTTGCTTCTTTTCTTTTTTTGATATTCTTTTTTTTTCCGTTTTTGCCAGTAATCTTTTTTGAATTTTCTCTTTTCTCTTTTTCCCCCCTTTTTTTCTTAACCCTAGGTCCGCTCACAAAAAAACACGATGAATCTTCAATGAACAAGCCTCGAGACGAAGGTATTTTTGTTGCATGTTTTTCCTTTTTTCTTGTTTTGAAGTCTTTTTGGGGGACATATACATATACACACATACAGTATATATATATATATATATATATATATTTATATAGAGTGGAAAAAAACACACACGCACACACAAGTCAAACATCTCTTAGATGGGACTCATGATGTGAGATGCATACCGATGTGTTGGTGTAAGTGTATGTGCTGACGGTCGCAATACAAAAGCTGTCTCTCCTATGCAAATGGTTAGCCTGATGTAAGCTTGGATGCTCACAGTCCCCGGCTAATGGCGGCAAGATAGCCTTCATTTTAATGCAATCTACAGTCAGTCCTGTGTGTTTTGCAGAGCTCCTTATCTCGCTCTTAACTGACAGGCGAGAGAGATAGCCTCGGACGCCGCCGTCATCGCCGTGCCCTTGAAAACACATCGGCCGACTAACGACATTGTTCCCCCAAACAACGCCGTTGTCAGGATTTTGAGCGGCGGAGCACCTATTGAGACCGGCTTTACACAATGAGGCGCATTATTATTACGCCTCGATCCCGGGCTCAAGGATGAAATTGCTATTGAGTAAGGACCTACACAAACATCATATTAAGGCCGGCCCCATTCCGAGTCGGCGACGATAACGTCAAATCGAGAAAGGAGGGAAAAAAAGAAACCCGGGGACATCCAAGGACGCCGGCGCTTGGAAGATTCGGGTTTAATCGGCTGCTAGAATAAGGACACAGAACTCATAGCTGTTAATTTAGCTCGTACCTGCAGCACACACACTGCGGAGGTGATTCTACCTACACTCTCATCTTCCCCCCCTTGTTCTTTGGACTTGTTTCTTGGAGAAAAAGGATGACTGATGATATTTTGATACGTATTCCTCTTTATGCTATTTTGAGGGTTGTGCGGGTGAGTCTTTTTCTTGCACCGCAATGCTCTTTGATTTGGGGTATTTTTGAAGTCGGGAGTCGGAGGAAGTTTGACACGAGAGGATTTTCTTGGTGATCAAACGCACTGGCACAGACACAACTTTTTTTGAGCTGCCATAGTCAGCAGCCATTGAAGCAGTCGAGCTAAGAAGCTTTCCCCTCCTCTAAATATATCTTTCATCCCTCATCACAACATACAATTAACCTCATTTGATTGGGAACTGTTAATCCCATCGCACGGACTCGACGTCACGCTGAAGAAACAGTGTGCGCACAATCCAAGCAGAAGTTTATCTCAGGTGCAGGATGAAAGTCTAAAATATGAAGTCAGTTGCTGAACAAAGAATACAGGTGCAAATAGGAAAGACCCATATTAATAAGCACAAAGATAGAGACGATGCCCTTGTTTAAGAATACACATACAGATAGACACCTGCATAAGAATACAGATACAGATAGTGCCTCTGTGTATGAATATGGATGCACATCGCCCTCATGTATAAGGAGACAGATAACCTCTATGTATACATGGCCCTGCCTGCCCTAAAATACTGGACAGATACTGGAAATTAGCCAACATTAGCTACACCGGCAGCCATTGTGGAAGTCCCCCTTGATTCATTTATCCTGGATCTGTCCTGCATTAATCCTGCAGGCAATCCTCTCCTGAACTCAGTACAGTAGCAGCAGATTAGTGCACTGAAACACAGCACTAGTGTGTCTCAACTAACTAGTCACCGGAGCATTCCTTGTAACTTGCAACAGCTTAAAAGAGGAAAGGAAAACTTGATTTTTTTCCCAAGCAGTTGCTCATGGGGATGCAGCGAAAGTGCACCATTAGTCTAGAAATCATGTAGTGAAAAAGTGGGACTTCTACAATGCTTACGCCGGTAGAAATACAGCAACGCAACACAATGGGCAGTTGCTTGCGTTGTGTCCTTGTGGTTGTGTGTTGCCTGTTAAAAAAATACACCCTACACCTACATAAGGCTGTAATTCTAGCACACTGAATGCCAGTAAGCTTTACCTGTGCAACATCACAACCCAAGGCGGTACACGATTGCCTGGCAAAGACCCACAGCGGGTTGAGAGGCTGCGCAAATAAAGCTTCCGAGGAGCCAGATTCGGCGCTCAGGCATTGTATTCGCCTTTGTACAATAACTGAATATCGCATTAATCTTGCATGAATCCTCCTGAATCGGTTTCCTGATTGCTTCCCTAACCAATACCCCCCCAACATCCAGCTTAACATGCCAGGCAAGGCTCAGTGAGAAACAGCCTGGAAAAACACACGGGCCGGCTTTTATCTGGTAACGATGACGGCTCGCACAATCAATTGAGCCGTTTTGTCCACCATTTTGTCCTCATTCTTTCAGCTCCGTATCAACAGCCTTTTTAAATTGCCGTGCTATGAAGTCGTATTTTCTAGGCCACACGGAAAGCACAACCTACTCTATTCAAGTAAGAACATATAGTGAAGAAGAGGAGAAAATAAGGCTGTGTCCAGCCAGTCTAGATGGCTCCATTCAGCTGTAGTGGCTTGGTATCTCTGCTCTCTCTCTCCCTCCCTCTGCATCAGGTGCGGGAGAGCAGAAAGCTATCGGGCTGCAGTGCTGCTCTGTGCGGACACAATGTTTAAAAAGATTGATAGAGCTCACAGCAGAGCCGTGCGCGTGCGTTCGTGTGTGTGTGTGTGTGTGTGGTGGAGAGACAGGGATTATAAAACAGGGTGAGAAACTGAGCTAAATTGAGAAAGAGAGAGAGAGAGAAAGCGAGTTGCTACTCCGTCCTCTGTGTCAACTCTGATCAGAGAGAAACCACAGCCACCTGAGCCCCAAACCTGGAACATATTTCTGCCAGGGACAATGTCACCTCTCACTCTCTCTCTGACACACACACACACACACACACAAGCACACACACAGAAAAGCACACACTGCAACATAAACAGGGAGGCACAAAGCAAACAGGGACATGCCCTTAAAAAGAAATGTTCCATCAAAACTAATTTGACAGACACAGAAGAAGCGCAGTTGATTGCTACATAACATTGATTTACATTAAATTACGTTCAGCGATGTAGTGGAGGGTAAACCCACCTAAACTCAGTTTATGTGGAATACCACCTAATGTAATTCATATGAGGACAGGGTCTTTTAAGGAGGAAAAGCATAATTTAATGCCTTTCTGAAAATATTGTTGATCTACATTTACATGACATAAAATGTATTGTCAGGAATGCTGCCTTCAAAAGATAATCCATAAAAGATTATTGATTAGCTGTTTACACACAATTTATTCCACTTTTCTCAGACTGCCAAAAGACAAATACCAAAAAAAAGAATCACTATTTTTTTTTTCTAAAAGTATGATTACTGTTCCAGTTTTCCAAAAGTATGAATGCTGTTCCAGCGTGATAATTTTTTCCTTACAGTAACTGTATCGTATCTGTACCAGATTTCAAAATCAGATTATTGTAATCCCATTACATGTAATCCGTTCCACCCCGACTCTTTGTGTCGCACAATACAAACACCAAAGGCAGCTATTAACTACAGCATCCTTATTCCAGCCTTGATATGGCATCTAAATTTGTGTCTAATAATAGATCCAGTTATGAGCTCAAGGCCATACTGGCAAACATAAAAGAATTGCTCTCTCTGAGGCGTCTGTTGTTTACCTAGAAAATCACGATTTTAGACTCATCTGTTCCTGTTTGTCATTATGATCCACACACAGGAAAACAGTATAGTCTGAAGCATAGCATGTCACAACAAATTAGTTCAATGCAGTCTGTATAAGAGAATAAAATATCAACCGAACGGAAGTATGTCTGTGGCCTTGGCAGCGAAAGCACACAATGTGAACGTTATACAACTTCTTATGGCAATATGGGGAGGGAAAAGAACATTGGTTTCACAAGAAGAAGATGAAGAAAGTTATTCTCTGTTCGCTCTCACTGGCTGGATATGGTAGAAAATTATTAGTGACTCTCTCTAGATGAAATCCAAGAGGGGCGGGAGGGCGGGAGAGAGAGAGAGAGAGAGAGAGAGAGAACTGCAAGAGAGAGAGAGAGAACATGAGAGAGGAAGAGATTACAAGAGCACGAGAGAGCGAGATAGACAGACATAAAAAGAGAGAGACAGGGATCCAGATGGAGAGAGGTGCAGACAAATGCTGAGGGAGACAAATAGACAGACAGAGAGTGAGAGAGATATATGTGTTTACTTACACAGGCTGTTCGGGATAGCAGCACTTATCCTGGTTAAAGTCACATTCTGGATAAACTCTGTGCATGTATACATCCTGTTCATATATATCTCTATGTACACAAATTAAAAACAATAATCCAAATATTACCATGGGAAAAGAACTAACACAGATAACAAAAAACAGCAATACACAGGATGACAATTTTATTTATTTATTTGTTTGTTTGTTTGTTCTTACAGGGACAGTGTACATTCATAATCATTACTGTAAACATGCCAGATTTAGCCATAAGGCTGATTTTCATCTGCAGTCCCTGGGTTGATGGATTTTTATAAAAGATAAAGATAAGCCTAAATAAAATGACAAACAGCATTGCGTACATTACAAAAAAGAAAAAAAGAGACAAAGCGAGATGAAACAAAACAAACAAAACAACACAAAAAGAACAAGACTTATCATGCATTAGATGTGACAGACAACAAAGACAACCTGGGTTTAGGTTAATCTACAGTACTGTGCAAAAGTGAAGATGCTTTCAAAAATAATTAAATGAAAAGTTTCTAAATATCAAAAAATGTACTATAAAGAGCAGTTTACTGATGCACTAATGCAGAAAAAAAATGAATAAGAGATCTAAGACACAGTTTATATAAAAACTCTTGGGTGCCTAAGACTTTTGCACAGTACTGTATGTTATGGAATACATTTTTATTATTTAATAATACTCAATTCTTATAATTGGGATATTTTATCTGTAAACAGCATATGCCTTAATTCTTAAACAGAATCCCACATGCAGAGTTGGAAATTAACACCCACCAATCGCCAAATGCCGGAAAAATGTGGGTCATATATGGGTTATATACAGTCTTTGGTCTCTGCCATGTCCCTGCTGGCCAGCCAATCACATCAAAGCAAAACAATGGCTCTGTATCAAACAGGCTTTTGATTGGCTGTGTGTTACGCTGGCTCTAAACAAAGTGGTAGCATCTAAACTTACATGTCTCTGCTGCCTGGGTGGTTAACTAGCCTAATGTTAGTTGAGCAAGACAAAAAGAAAAGATCAGTTGTATAAATGAGTGAGTGATTAAAAATTAAAAATCTGCTCTTTCCTCTTTATTAAATGTTTCATACAGCACCTGATTCGACACACGAAATAGCATTGAAAATGGGTAGGATGACATATTCCTATGAAAAATGAATGTTAATTATTTTGGCTGGCGAAAATTATTCTCGGCAGGTCATTTTTTTTTTAGCCAGGTGAGCCGAAGCGTTAATTTCCCACACTATCCCACATGATATTGTAATATGAATATGCGTGTAAAGAGAGACAGGCGAGCAAACAGAAGAAGGCAGAGGGAGACAGAGAGACGGTGGAAGACAGAAACTGGAAAAGACAGAGAGAGGGAGAGAGAGAGAGAGAGGGGAGGGGGGGGTATTAGCGGGAGTGATGGCAGCACCAGAGGAGGCCTCCTGCGTCTCCGCGCTTTGTGCTTGTTGATGGCGAGCGAGATGAAAGCAGTCGAGAGAGCCGGAGTGGCTTTATCGCCGCGGCAAGAGCCACTCCAGCAAGAAACGGAAGACAAAAGAAGACGCTCGCTCTCTCCTGGACGCCAAGATGCTGGATGGTGTGGAGGCATAATCAGAGTGTGTGTGTGTGTGTGTGTGTGTGTGTGTGTGTGTGTGTGTGTGTGTGTGTGTGTGACAAATGCAAGTCTTTGTCTCCGCTCTCTTTTTTGTCTGCGTCCACGTATTTTTCTCAATTTCCTCATCCTCTCTGCCCCCCCCCCCCCCCCCCCCTTCTCTCTTCTCTCTCTCTTGCTCCCTCTCCCCCCTTCCCACTCTGTCTCTTTCCCTCTGTGTTATGTGCTGCTTCCACTCTGGTTATAGCTCTACTAACAGACATTGGCCTGTGGGCAATGCAGCATCCCTCCATATCGGGTTCTCTGCCTCTTGCTCTCTGACACACACACACACACATACGCACGCACTCCCAAACACTTTCTCCCCCCGTGACAGCACTCACTCTGCAAACCCTTAACTCCCTCGTTTTGGAAAACAGCAGTATAGCGAGGCTGGAGACTTGGCACGTTTGATCTTTTCCCTATAATTAGGATGTGGCACCATCCAGGGAGACGCTTCACTACGGCTCTCCTGCTGAATCTCTCCTTTTCCCTGTCGGCTTTTCACCACGTCAGGCACAGAATAATACTTTATATACTGTACAATGCGGGTTTTAACAGCCAAATCTCCGGATATTGAAACACTAAAGGACAGGCAGACAGCGGGCAATCAGCGATGAGCAATGTGCAGGACGGCATCCGTTCAATTATTTATTTCGCGCCATTTTTTACATCCTTATGCGCCGAGTACAAATGACTTCATAAGAGGATTTTGAATGGAATGAGAAGGCACAGGGACAAGATGGAGTAGTATATTGAAAAATGATGAAAGGGGGGGAAAAAAAAAAAGCAGCGAAGAGCAGCAAGGACGAGGGAACAGAACGGGATGGGACGAGCTAAAACAGAACGGAGGCACAGAACGAGAACAAAATCGGAACGGCGTGCGGTGTGAAAACGCAACATGTAAAAAAAAAAAAAAAAAAAAAAAAACCCGGGCGCAGGACAGATCAGAATGCCACAAAAAACCCGAAAAGAACCGCCCCGGTGCAGCGCACGACGCAAAATAGTGCGACACGGTACGACATACGACAGCACCGCACGGCGCAGCACAAAAGAACGCAGAACAGAAGGGATGTCAGAGAATCGGAGGCTCCTGCAGCAAAGGATCAACATTGCTGTCAAACTAACCTTATTTCAACATTACTACAGAGATTCAATCTCTTGTCTCTTTCTCTCACTCTCTCTCTCTCTCTCTCTCTCTCTCTCTCTCGGTGGGCCTGTCGGTTATTTGCTGCCGAAGCTCCCTGCCTCCCCATTACCTCAACGCTCGGCCCACGTTGTGTCAAGGTTGTGTCAATATCGCGTCGAATACACCTACTCCGCCGCACGCTGACAGATAGTATTTTATTGAGCTGGAAACCCTTTGACAAGACAAAGAAAGTGCAAAGGAAGGAGGGGAGGCTGAGGGAAATACAGAGTTGAAAAGAGAGAGAGAGAGAGAAAGAGAGAGAGCGTGGATCGGAAAGGCACCGGGAAGATACAGCGGGGGGACAGCGGGGGAGAACGAGCTTGAAAGCGAGAGAGAGAGAGAGAGATAGAGGGAAAGAGGGAGCTAGTTGGCGCCGTGTCGCCTGTCAGCTAGCTTAGCGCTGGGGAAAAAGCTCAACACAGTTTTTTGTTTTTGCACTTGGCCGGGTTTACTGCCGTGTGTAGCGGCTATAAGGGACTCAGGGAAGCAACAGCGAAGGCTGGCTCAGCTCCTCTTCTTCCACTCCCGGGCCTCGGCGGATACTCGAACGCTGGCTTTGAGCTAGCCAAGAGCTGCTGTGGGTCTATTTAATCCGAATCAATAAACTTTAAAGTGCTCACTGAAACAAGTGAAGTTTAGAATTGTCAAATTGTGTTGCGGAGAAGGCCTCCCAGCAGGCATTAGTGCGATCAGTAATGCTGGTTGTAGAGCTGGGACGCATTGGTGGAGAATTATAGGTGAGCGTGTGGGCGATATACAGCGTTGGGAGCTTTGGAAATGTGCACTCTTCAGCATGCAAGCACACTGAATCTGACGGAAGGGAAGAAGTTTTGCAAGTTAGAGTGCAAGTGCTGTGTAGCACTGCCGCTTTAGTGCTGCTTTTAGAGGGAAAAGTTGCATTGTCTGCTGCTCTAGCAATAGAGAATAGATGATGATACATGCTAGGTGACTTCCACAACGGCTGATATGGTCTTAGGGAATACAGCCACACTCAGTTCAGCACAGTAATAGTTTCTCTATTATTTATACATCCCCATTCCCATTACGCTTTAGTGGAAATAAACATAGTGGAGAATATATGCCCTTTACTAGGGGTGATGGAGAGAGGATGGCACCGCATTGATAGCTGGGCGGTGTGTGATAGCGGAGGCTTCAGAGTGGGACTCACTCACAATTATGGACGCATGCCCAGCCTCCGTAGTCACTTCTCAATAATCGTCCTCTGCAAACATCTGTTTCGTTCCTCCGCCGCACGCTGCCATCTCCAAACCTGATGTGATGAGCGTTTGTTTCAGAAGTTAACCCCTTCAGCAGAGGGAGAGAAATGCCGCTCTGGAATATGAATTTGGTGGAAGCTTTCATCCTAAATGAAAGAACTACAGGATAGGAGTCACAGTAACATGAGTGCATACTTTTACATTTTTAGGATAAGTGGCTCCACTAGCAGTGGCAGTGCCATGATTTACACCTTAAGCAGACGCACTTTGTTTTAGCTCTGCACCGGGTCTGAAATTAATACCTGCCAAGCGCCAAATGCCAGTAAATTTAGTCTGCTGGTAACTTTTTGAACAACATGATACATTTCAACGCCTCAGCCTTTGGTCTCTTCCTGTGGTCAGACTTTGTCCCTGCTGGCCACCGTACACTACCTCTGACCATGAGCCAATCAAATCAAAGCAAAAACAGCAGAAATTCTGTTACACTGGTTCTACACAAAGCTACCGCATCTAAAATTTCTGCACTAAATAGGTAGCATTAATTGAAAATAAATAGAAATAAATCTCAATACTTCACTGCTTACCATCGACCCCAACAATGGATGCAACCGTTCTCCAACCATCATTTTTCAGACATTTATTCCTGCAGTCTTTCAACTAAAAGTTGCAGAGATCTGGCAAACTTTGAATGGCTGTAATCAACTTCTCGCCCATTGTGCTCTTGCCAGGCAGAACTATTGTTCATGAAACTAAATCACATCGGTAGGGAAACAAGGAAACGTGGAAATCTGATTGGCTGTTGACGGCAGACAAGCTTGAGCGTCAGGTCAAATTTTATTATCCCACTAGGGGAAATTTAGTTGTAGCCAGGTATTAAAAACACATTCAATCCATCATAAAATACAACATGAAAGACAACATACCAGACAGAACACAGAGACAACAATACAATACAGTACAGTGCAAGATCACTTCATGTGAAGACAAAAGACAAACAAATTGCTGATTGCAGAAAGTGCTTAGCAATTCATTTGTGCAAATTGAGCCTTCTAATTGCAGTGCAAACAAAAGAGTCTTTGAATTTTTAGGCCCTCTGATTTGGAACTCTATCTCTTCTACCTGAAGGTAGAAGGTCAAAGTCCCTCTGCAGGGGGGGGGGGGTCAGTACATCAGTTCATCAGTGGAGTTTCCCTGGTCACTCAGTTCTATAGGAAATTTCTGGTGACTTGATGATCATGTTGCCTGCAGTCTGAATGCATGGTTAAGATTAATATCGAAGTGGCAAACAGTCTAACTTCAACAGTTGTGTGTGTGTGTGTGTGTGTGTGTGTGTGTGTGTGTGTGTGTGTGTGTGTCAGGGAGTGGGGGGGTAATACATCATGTTGTACTCCATGATGAATAACAAACGTGATCAATTGCATAATTGTGTGCACAAGTTTTAGATTAACGCACAGTACCTGATTGAAAACACAAAATAGCATTAAAAGCAGGTAGGATGACCTATTTGACTATGAAATATATATATATATTTATTATTATGGCTGGTAACAAAATGTTCTTGGAAGGTACTTTTTTTCTTTTGTTTACCAGCCCTTGGCAGGTGAGCCAGAAAGTTAATTTTGGGCACTGGCTCTACATCATCGCAGGGGAGAGCTTTGGCTAAAGCTGTTGTCAAGTGGGAGTACAGGTGGAAAAACTCCATCTGTCATAATCCAGCAGGATGCTAAAAACAAGGGTGTTGACATCCGCCAGCAGCTCGCCGCACATCAGATTACCTGTCGAGCCAGACAAGATAAGAACCAGATAAGTGGGTGGTGGTAATCCATACGCCCCCTAGGGTGCCATGGAGCACCGACAGGAAGATTTCCACGCGGGTGAATATGTTTGATTACATGCAGGTGAATATGTTTGATTACACATGAGCGGCCCCACACACACACACACACACACATCACCACACACACACCGGCCCACCCCATGGTGCGGTGTAGCCAGGCTCCTGGCAGTACCGCTGCACGGCAGATCCCAGAGATCAGAGCGCAAGCCGCATGCCTGCTGAGGAGACACAAAACACACACGCCAACACACACAGCACTAACAGACAGACACAGCAGGGAAGATGAATCAGCCTCTCGCTGCGTGTGCACACACATGCAGTTTTCCTGTTACATGTCGAGAAAGTTGCTTTGTTGACTTGCAGACGTGCCGCTCACTTTCACCAGCCTCGTCTCTTTCTGACTCGCTGCTTCCTTCAGTAGCCGCGTTGGTGCGTTTATACCTGCATTGTTTTGTAACGCTCAGACTAGCGTTCCAATTAAGCAGGTATTGTTATGTATGAGATGGAGAGCGGTGGGTAGTGGCGGAGCTGACAGCAGTACTTAATGGGAACGCTGGTGTCTGGATGGAGGAGACAGGGGAGACTCTCCAGACCCAATTTATTGTTTCTCTGCTCCTCCTGGTGGAGCTCCCGCTACAGGCGAGACACACACACACACACACACACACACACACACACAGAAATAGAAAAGGAATAAATTACATCCACAAACAAAAAAGCACAAAGGCTAAGCACACACAACCATAGACACACAAACTGGCACACATACACACAGTTTCACATATAACAAAAAACACAAACGGGCTGTGGAGGCCAGTCTCTGTGTGTGTGTGTGTGTGTGTGTGTGTGTGTGTGTGTGTGTGTGTGTGTGTGAGTGTGTGTGTGTGTGTGTCCACCAGAGGTGTGTCTAACGCCTGCTGAATGGAGCTATTAGCTATCAACAGGACTGGAGCAATCGCTCTGGCACTGCGTTAGTGTGTATGTGCTTATGGCTTATGTGTGCGCACTAAATATATATACATTGATATAGATATGTGTGTGTGTGTCTGTGCTTGTTTGTATATGCAGTTAATCAGTGAGTGAGTTAATCTGTGTATCAATAATGATAATAATAATAACCTATATGATAATAATAATAATAACCTAGATCTTTATAGAGCCTTTAGAGAGCACTCAGTTACAACATGCTTTACAAGATAGATACAAATTTAAGCAGTAAAAATGTGAACAATGAATAAAGAATAAAATACAAAAATGCAAATGCACAGAGCAGTTAATAGAAGAAATGACAAACAGAATACAGACCAATGTGTGTGCAAGTGTGGGCGTAATGTGTTTGTGTGTTCATAAGTGAAGGCCCTCTCACTCTATAGGGAAGTGGGGGTGCGGTGGGGGGGTAGACAAGCCATCCATTGGATCCCAGCCTCTCTCATCGGGGCCTCGCCGCAACACACACTCGCACTCATTCAGTCCCAATTAGACCCCAGACACCCCGTGAAACCAGGGCTGGAACGCCGGGCCCAGTAATGGGCAGATCGTTACAGGAGGAGGGAAGGAGGGAGGGCAGAGAGGCCGAGGGAGAAGGAGGGAGGGAGGGAGGGAGGATAAGGGGATAATGAGAGGTCGCATGAGGATAGAGGAGGAGGAGGAGGAGGAAGAGGAAGAGGAAAAAGAGGGTGAGAGAATTTCAATGAGTGCATTTGGGCACACAGTCGTAGACAGATGTGCACATGTGAGGGTAGAAATGCTCGGATATGCACACGCACACACATATGCTTGCATGACTATACTTGTGAGGACCTTCCATTACCTGCAATCCTTCCTTAAATTAATAATCTGCGATATTTTCAAATAGATAAATTTCACTTACACAGGTTTCACTATACTCGATTGATATAACAAGTAATCCAACCTATACCCAGTTTGTGAAAGCTTTCACATTTGCTGTTTTAAACACCTGGGTGTCTGGTAGGTCTTTCCCAGGGAAAACCAGAGGAAATTTGTGAGGAGATTTGGTCCTCATAAGGATAGAAGTAGGCTACAGGAACATTTTCGCACACACAGAGAGGGTTGTCACACACAAGGGTTGTGTTTAGGACAGTTTTAAAGCATAAGCCACCAGAGGCCATGGTTTACAGTAATTATAGAACAGCTAAGACGTGTTGTCAGGTACGATGCGAGGCGGAGGCATAAAACGGCAGTAAAACACACATTTTAATAAAAACAACAAACTCTAATGTTCAAGAAATCTTTTATTTTTTTAATCGATGATAATTACACGCTATGTTTTTTTCCGCCTCGCAATATTTTACTGGAGCAATAAGCAAAGTGGCTGTTAAGTGACACGCAAAGTGGTTGTTAGTGCATTAATATTTAAATGAACTGTTATGCGGTTCAAGGTGTGTGTTTAACTGATGCCCTAAAATGTGACTCAGCAAATCTGAAGAGAGGACTATCCCAAACTATCCCACACACACACACACACAAAATAGGGTTGTTTTTTTTAGGATAGTTGTTATTTATACCACCACCAATCCAGAGTGAAGGGTCTGGAGAGACAAGATGAAGGAGAGAATAAGGAGAGGAGGAGGAGGAGGAGGAGGGGAAGGAGGAGGAGGAGAGGGGTCAGCTGAAGTCCAAAAGGCTTAAGGCTGGAAGAGAGGGATGTGGAAAATGGAAGAGCAGAGTGAAGAGAGAGAGAGAGAGAGCGGGAGCGCTGGGAAAAAACGAGGACAATGCCTGTGTTTGTGTCGTCTTTGTCACTGTGGCATTTTGGAGGACAGAGAGGGGCTCTGTGTGTGTGTGTATGTGTGTGTGTGTGTGTGTGTGTGTGTGTGTGTGTGTGTGTGCGCGTGTGTGTGT
This sequence comes from Centroberyx affinis, assembly GCF_046629955.1. NCBI lineage: Eukaryota > Metazoa > Chordata > Actinopteri > Beryciformes > Berycidae > Centroberyx > Centroberyx affinis. Next base: position 43,259 of record NW_027282281.1, read on the forward strand.
GTGTATTCACTTCCCCATCCACTCAATTTGCGGAATTGATCCGGTCCCTAATAGTGAGCAAAACAAAAAGTCAGCCTAATCCAACCACTATTTATAACACTGATGGGAGAGAGAAAAGGAGAGAAAGAGTGAGAGAGAGAGAGAGAGAGAGAGAGAGAGAGAGAGAGAGAGAGAGAGAGGAAGGGTGGATGAAAGACATAATTGAACAATAGAAGAACTACAAAAGGCTGCGACAAAGAGGGAGAGAAGAAAGACAGATTAAGGAGGAAAAGAGAGGCAGAGAGATAGAGTGAGAAAGAAAAGGAGGGAGGGTGTGATAGAGCAACAGACGAGAGAGAAGGAGAGAGAGAGAGAGAGAGAGAGAGAGAGAGAGAGACCACTAAGTGAAATTGGAATAAAAACAAGTGGTCTGAACACACTGGGCTTCTGGCCGAGGTATGAGAGAGGTTACAAATAGACTCTCACAGCAAAAGGCTAGCCAATGGTAGATTAAGACAGAGAGCGAGAGAGAGAGAGAGAGAGAGAGAGAGAGAGGGATGAAGAAAATAGAGATCAGAAAACAAACGAGTGGAGAAGATGGGAGGCCGCGGTGGAGGACGGGAGCGAAGAGAGCAAAAGATAAAGAATTGGAGAGCGAGATAGATTGAGAGCGAGGGAAAGGGCGATAGGGAAAGGAGAGCACTTGTTTGTGGCAGGAGTGAAAGGCAAAGAATTAGAGGTAGATTGAGTGGCGAAGCGGGAGAGAGAGAAGTAGAGAGAGAGAGAAGGAGAGAGAGAGAGGGAGACAGATGGACAGGGAGAGAAAATGAGAGAGGAGTGCACTTGTTTTTTGGAGACGTTATTGAGTCTAATAAGAGTATGTTGTTGTAAGACAGGCTCGGGCGGCTCTTCTTAGTCCCAGCGGCTCCACTCATCTTTTCTCTCTCTCTCTCTCTCTGCTCGTTTTTTTTTTTTTTTTTTACCTCGCCCACACTTAATCTGCTGAGGAAAAAAAAAAAGAAACATCCCTGTCTGATTTTGGACAGGAAAAGTAGACGCCGGAGGTGCTCGGTTCCAAATACAAAGGGCTCAGGACATTACAAAAACCACAAGAATAACCAGCTGTCTTCATGTAATTGCGGAAGACACAGTTCATGCTTTTTTTTTAAAAGAGTTTGCCATTTTTGTGGGTTTTGTATTGTGTTTCAGTTAAAAAATATCTTTGGCAGATCACATGGCCACGCTAGTATCAGTTCTTCACTGAATACAAGGGATGGCAATATTAATAATGTACAATATTGACTAATAATAGTGACAATACAATGCTAGATAGCTAGCTAGAAGATAGATAGATAGATAGATAGATAGATAGATAAATAGATAGATAGATGAGGTTTGATAGCTAGCTAGGTAGCTAATTAGCTTGCAGCCTAGTTAGCTAGGTAGCTAAGTAGGTAGGTCGGTTGGTTGGTCGATTTTATATCAATTTTAGCGTGAAAAATCAGTTTAGCTTTATAGTCTGCATTTTCTATACATCAATTTCTATGTATACTCTATATATTTGAGAAAAAAAGTTACCTAGGTCATAACAATAATAGCCTATTCCATAGTGAGTTTAAGCTTTCATTCCAACAGTCATTTTCCAAGATGGCGGCTGTCTTGTCTTTGAGCAGAAACTCTTCACTTGTTCTGTCTGTTGTTTGGGAGCATATTGCTGTGTGTTGCGGTGTGTATACCCCGAGGTGGGTGTTTGCTTGCTGTCACGGGCAGAAAAGTCGGCGTAGACAGAGTACAAACAGTACTGCAGCTAGGATCATCCCGGCTCCTCGCTGGTCCCCATAGCTCCAGTGTTATAGCTCAGGCAGACAGCAAGAACACAGGCAACAAGAGCAACACTCGGGGTGTGTGTGCGGTGTGTGTGTCTGTGTGTGTCCTCGATCTGTACCGAACACTCACTACTAATAAAATACTAGCTTAGGGAAACGGTGGAGCTTTCTATTTCTCCCTGATATAATTTTTTTTTTTTTATCCGTGACCCTCTCAAAATCTGAATCGGAATAATTTCTTTTTCTGTGACCTTTGCAAAATTAGAAACATTTTTCCTGTGACCTTCCATGACACATATATCAATAGTAAAGCACACACACACACACACACAAGGGAGATTTTAGCCTTAACAAGCCCCTGCAATGGCTGCACTTCTTAGCCCACTGATAGATTCCCAATTTTCTAAAGTCATTAAGCTGTAAGGGAAGACTGTCATCGCTAGCCAATTATCTGTGCCTCACTACTACATGACTGTGCCATGGGTATCTGTATGCATGTACAGCCGCCACAGTATTCTCTGTTAGTGCATTTATGCATTCCACTTGCACTTACTATCTCATAAGCCCCTCCACAGACAGGCACATGCTGTACAAACATGGACACATTGGAAGCGGATCAATCATCTTCAATGGCCCAACAGGCACTAAAAGTGTCAAGCAGTGCGTCAAACCACTTTGACACATCTGCACCAAGACAGAGAACCAAAGCAGCTGTTTTTCTAAGGTTTCTGGAGGGTTAGATGTTTGCAAATGTAATATTTTTCTATAAGGAAATGTTCTAGTTGTTAATTATCTTCATATGCACATGTTATTATGCATGCTTTAATCAGGGTGTTGAGAAGTACCGTACATTGAGATTGAGGTCATGGAGGGTGGTAAAACTTTCCATTAACTTGCCTACTTGACAAGGATGAGGATAGATGGATGACAAAATGCTAATTTATAAAATCTATAATAATGTACTGTATATGACTGCAAACAAAGAGGGTAATCTAAATAGCTGAATATCATCGTTCACATGCATGGGCAATATATAAACACTACAGTTTAGTTTCAGGGACCAAACAGTGGTCTTTGAAGGGGTTACAGGGCAACCCAGTGAAATGAGAGATAGCTTAATTTCACTATTCTTTCCCTCACCAGGAGTCAGCTAATGACAGAATGATTCAGGGTGACTATTTTGATCATAGATTTCACCCTCCCCACTGTTGTTACCTCCACACCTACAGTCATATAATTCTGTAGTAAATCAAAACGAAAGACAAAAATCTTCTCAGTTGTGGTTTCTTTCAACAAAACCAGTGTCAAATAGGGATCTGTGGCCTAATGTGTATCTACTAGCCGGTCTCCAAATATCAGAAGCAGGGTGTAGAATGTATTTTATGTCACTCTAACAAAATTATATAGCAATGTTGCCCATAGTGGGGGTGAAATGTAGGTGGCAGCACTGCTGATGCTTTCAATCTCCATCCTGCAGTGTGTCATAGAAGTGTCAAATTAGGAGCGTGTGATTATCACATCCAGCTCTATATATGTACTGCGTCTCTGTGGACCTTCCATTAACTTAACCCTCACCTTAACCTTTACCTTTCACTGCTACATGCCTAACCTTAACCCTTAACCCTTAACCCTAGCCATGACTTTAACCTAATTCTAACCTAACACTAAATCTAATTCCTAACCATTTTCAAAGTTAGGACTAGCAAAATGTCCTCACTTTTCTTAAAAATGCTTATTTCCCATGTCCAGAAATCAACCCGGTCCTCGCAAGTATGATAATGCCAGCACACCCACACACACACACCCACACACACACGCATCTCCCAGATGCAATCAGCGTGGCCTTTGCCTTGATCCATAGTGCTCTAACGATTAAGCCTTAGTCTGGCTGGGCGGCCTATAGTCCAGCTCTGCTGCTCTGCATCTCATCACATCCCATTCATCACCCCACGTCTGTCTCCACCTCCGGCCCTCCATCACATCAGCCCGCCATTGAACTCCTATTGACCCACATGCGCGCACACACACACACACACACACACACACACGACTCTCAGTTCAATTGAGACAACAGACAACCACACAGTTGGACGGCAGTTAGGTTTGTGAATGTTACTTTCTCAATGCAATTCATCCCAGGTTTCTCAAGACCGGCTCACAGTTTGGTCAAATTTGAAGCCTCAATCCGTTGCTGCATTATGACGCCCTCTGGTGAAACATTGTCACCCCACCACTGGCTTTATTTTTGTTTTGACTCAATGGACTGAAGGCATTTTTTGGCACGCTCAAATTGCCTGCCTCAGGTTTTTGATACAAGCATCGATAATAGTTGACAGATAAATGTGAGTTTCTCATGTATTTTCAGGCTGGTTATGGTGTCAAGCATTGAAGGAAATCAGACCTGTATTTCCCAGGCTGTGAAAGTTGTGAAAAACTTGTTTTCTATGTACAAGTGAAACTCTTTAAGAGATTTTTCTGATAAAATTTACATGGACAAATAGAGCCTGGTTCGGGGCTTTAGCAAGAGTGTTCTTTTTCCCTTGGTTTTTCACAAAATGTATTCTTAATCAGGAAGCTGCATTACATATTTAGTGTAAAAGCCCCAATCCAGAATATGTTTAGCCTCATAAATGTGACGTATAGACACATTTCCCTTAAACAGTTTGACTTGCACATGGAAAATAAACTTTTTGCAAGATTCACAACCCATCAGAACTCAAAATACAGGTCTGGAAAATACAAAAATAGGCACAAATGTATTCCTTCCATTTTACCATTACAATATTTGCACCACTCTGTAACCTTTCCTATTAATTGGACCACTAGTACGAAGAACCTCCGTGTATTTGCACACAGATGACAGTTCATCATTTGCTGCGAGCAATTTCCCTATTATTACAGCTTGGAACCCCGGCGTAAAAGGTCAATATTTATCTTTACCTCACACCCACATGTGCACACTGACACACACACACACACTTGGCTATCCATAGTCATGGAAATGAAAATAGGGTAGGTGGAAAAATACATAAGTCAAGCCTATATTGGAAAATGAAAATGCAAATTTCGTGAAAATATAATTCCTATATGCTGTTATTCCCCCTTGAGTCGGCGTTTCATCCCGACGCGATTCAATATCTTTTTTAATTACGGCCGTCTGCGCCGCACGCCGCCGTCTTCTCCACGCTCAGTTTAACGTATGGGAAGATGATATCTCGGCTCTCCCCGTTCCATTTAGAAATAATATATGCTTTTTAAATGGTGTCTGCACCGCGCCAAGCCGGCCCGGATCGCTCCCAGGGAAGCCTGGCGAGAGAGAGAGTGGAGGTTAATGCTTGGTTGAGCCTTGGATTTGACAAAAAAAAACACAACACAGCGTGCAGCAGGTGTTCTTGTTTGTGGTTCCGGTTACACCCTGAGGTGCGTGCCCATCGCCTCCCTCCCTCCCCGATGGGTCTGTCGGTATTTACTGACAACGAACTAGACTAGATCGATTCCTATGAAAGCCAACAGCCGGTTTGTGACGTACGCAGCCCAGCAGACCGCCGTCCGTCCCCGTGACTAATCGATCAGCGGTTTAATTGCAGCGGTGGCGGCTTTCTTTTTTCTTTTCTTTTTTTTTTTGTTGCGTTTGGTGAGCACTGCCCATTAACAGCCATATACATAGATATATATTTATTTTTCGCTTTATTTTTACCTTTTCAATTATGTTTTTACTGTAATCTGTATTTTCATTTTGTCTTAAAGTCCCCATGAAATGAACTCCCATTACTTCTACTTCCAGGAACACAGAGTATCTTTCATGGTGACCTCATGCTGCACTAGTAGGCGTAAATAAACATTTCTAACCAATGAAACCATCAGATTTTTGAACAATCCCGCCCCTCTGCACCCCTCCCATCCAATAAAATCCCCTTTCTCTCTCTGACTCATATTCTATTCCATTATTCCAAGGAAATGCATCAAATCCAGGAAGTAAAGATGCCATGTCATGGGGTCTTTAAGTGTTTTTGTTGTCTGTGTATAATTGTTAGAATCATAGCTGGTTTCTTTGTTGTAGTATTTGTTCTTTTTAAGCCATTGGGTTACAGACTAGACAACTTGATAACCTACATTCACCTACATGATATTGAGGATACAGATGCCAGATAAAGTGGCTGAGATGTAAACAAAAGTGGCAGAGATACACCGCTTTCAATAGCGCAAGAGTCACTCTACCCACACTGGGTACGGTGGGGCCGTTCTACAGTCATGGTACAGTATGTTCCAGAGGCGGGGGATCCGGCCGCCCGACCGTCTCCCGGCATAAACTTTTGTTGTGGTAAAAATTTGACAGAGCCAGAGGCAGAGAGAGACAGAGAGAGAGAGAGAGAGAGAGAGAGAGAGAGGCAGAGAGAGACAGAGAGAGAGAGAGAGAGAGAGAGAGAGAGAGAGAGAGCTTGTAGCCCCCCAGGGCCTCGGGACGATCTGTCATTGTGCCAGAACGATTCGCCCTGTAACTGATCCATGGACACAAAGTCTACAGGTCAACTGTGACAGGCTGCTTGTGTGTGTGCGTGTGTGTGTGTGTGTGTGTGTATGTGTATGTGTGTGGGTGGGTGGGTGCATGTGTGTGTGTGTGTGTGCGTGTCAACACACCCACATCGATGCATCTGTGTTCAGTCTCACATGATGTCAATGGCTGTCGATCTTCATCTCCTGAGATAGAGAGAGATGTGTGTGTGTGTGTGTGTGTGTGTGTGTGTGTGTGTGTAGGAGGAGTGTATGTGGTCATTTGCTGCTAATGAAATGAGATTCAGGTAGAGATGTGGCGAAGGGCGTCAAGGGGTTGAGATGCGTGACTGCAATATGTCGCCATGGCAACAGTCAATGAGAGTTTGTCCGCGTGATGGAATGGCTCATGTTGGGAGAGAGAGAGAGAGAGAGAGAGAAAGGAGAAGCGGAAACAAGTCAAACTGAAGCAGTTGCCATAGCGACTCGCTATTGCAGCTGCCTGTGAATTTATCTCTGTCTCTCTCTCTCTCTCTCTTGTGTGTGTGTCTGTCTGATGCACTGGTGTTAGTGTCACTGGTGTGTATGTGTACATGTGTGTATGTACTGTATGTGCGTGTGTGTGTGTGTGCGCATGCATGTGTGTGTTTTTGTGTGTGTGTGTGTGTATGATGCATTAGTGTATCACTGGTGTTTTTTGGCTGTGTATTTTGTGTCGGAACACATGAAACATGTGATGCATGTTTCAGCAGGTAGTTCACATATATATCAGCAGGTTGTCTTTCAAAGAGAAACAAACTCCCTCTCTCTCTCTCTCTCTCTTTCTCTCTCTATGTCTATCTCTGTCTCTCGCCCTCCCTCTCTCTCTCTCTCTCTCTAACAGATGCTGTAGTGGTTATTTATGTGGCTGTTCTGCACTACTGCTCTCTCATATCCCCAGGCCTGCACACACACACACACACACACACACACACACACACAAGCCAATAGGGGCTGTCAGCATGCCACATTTCTAAGTCCTCTGTGCCATATGCTGCCATAGGCTCCTAGCAGGCAAAAGTAACATTGCTCACAGTCAACTGGGAGAGTCGGGTTCAAAGGTCAACAAGGGCCCATCAGGGACCCTCCCACACACACACACACACACACAGCACTACAGGAGAAGAGACATTGATATTGAGACGTTTCATTCTAAAATGGTCTGCATACGTTTTTAAAAAGAACGGTGCCAGGAATTCATCATCATTATTGTCATCATTGTTTTGAAATTACAGATGATTCCACAAAACATATTGTGTAAGAAAAGGGCCTTAAGTGAGCTACAACATCCATCTTAAAAAGTCATTTAGTCTCATATTCAGACTTGAAATCCTCTTTCTAATAACAAATTAAACATTGCTGAAGTGGAAATGTGTTCCCAGTGCAGTTTAAATTGTTTCAGGAAGGCAGAATAAGGCAGAATCACTGCAGTAGTATCAAGAAAATGACAACTAATTTAAGCTGATTCTCAAAACAAGTTGTTTTGTATTGGAAAACAAGTGAAATTATCTCGCTCCATTGGCAATTTTCTCACTTGTTTTGAGGAAAAAATAACATTTTAAGACCCAATACTGGATTAAATGACTTGTTAGAGACGGATTTTATACAGTGAATAATTCATGAGAAGAAGAATTTTTTTAAGAGAAGACCTTATTTTTTCAGATGGTGGATATGCCATTTCCATATGGAACTCTCCAGTTGTCTTTTTTTGTCTTATAATAAAGATGATCAAAAGGCAGCGATACACACTCAGGTCAACTTTTTTGGGCAACTCCTCCGGGCAACAGTGCCCAGCGATCCGCCTTAGCATTGTTGCTTTAATGACCAGGACACATTTGATTAGCCTCTTGTGCTTGTGTCTCGCTTTATTGCCTGTTGCTGGGAACATTGCCCAAAATCGAAATGACCTATAAAAAAAAAAGAACACTTTCCGAAGAGCGGAGACGCAACCGCATGGAGCAGCGCCGTGTTTAGGTTCAGATACGGTATCGTGTTTTCACCCAGCCGAGCAATTTGCTGTTTGCTCAGTATATTATGGCCTAACACAATGTGTGATCAAAGAGAATGTGAAAGGCGTAAATACAGTTATTGACTTTTTCTTTTCTGCTCTCTATTTCCCTGCCTTCTCTCCTTTGTGTGTGTGTGTGTGTGTGTGTGTGTGTGTGTGTGTGTGTGTGCAGATATCCGTGACCGCAGGAAGAAGCCGGTGATGCTGTTCATTCACGGCGGCTCGTACATGGAAGGCACCGGAAACATGTTCGACGCCAGCGTCCTGGCCGCCTACGGCAACGTGATCGTGGTGACCATGAACTACCGGCTCGGCGTGCTGGGTGAGTCTTTTGGAGGCTTTTTTTGCATTGCAACACACACACACACACACACACACACACACACACACACACACATATACAGTACCTACACACACACACATATGCACACCTGGTCCCGCAGCAATAAGACTTCTGCGTCACTGTGGCGCTAATGTAAGTGCCAATAATGAATTTTAAAAGCAGACGCACACGAACGCAAACTAGAATCTCTTTTTGTTTTCTTCTCTTCTCCCCACCCACCAGCCCACCCAACACACACACACACACACACACACACACACATACACAAGGTCGATTCCTCTCAACGGACTCTTCTCCTATTTTCTGAATTGATTGAGAAGTCCTTGATGGATGGCATCAATAGAATTCATCAATCTAATGAAAACCTATCCAGGCGCTGATCATGGAGAGCTCACTCCCCTATGGATTTCCTTTGTTGATTATTCTAGCCTGAACGCTCTGATTGTGTGATTGCTCCGCCGTCTATGAAAGCCTAGATGTACTAAGAGGGCCACAAACCCTCATAATGCACCCAGAGATCAAAACAAAGAGAAAACTGCATCTGTTTTTGTTCAATTTTATTGTTATTATTATGTAGTTTTCCTTTTTTTTTCATTCAAGTTTAGTTTTAGTTAGTTTTCAGTGTAGTTTTTGTTCTGTTTCAGTTCTGATTTTAGTAGGGTGGTATGTTTTTGAAGCTATAATGATAGAGCAGGTATTTTGTATCTGTTTGCAACTGGTATTGTGTAATACAAACAATAAATCATAAATTCTTTTAAAAATATATTTACACTGTGTTTTCAGTACGTCCTCAACTCATTTAAAGTTGGGACAAAATGGATTCTCTTTTTCTATCCTGCACATAACAAAAAGATGAAAAACATTTCACCTGTAGTTCTACAAGTAGGCAAGATAGTTTTAGTTCAGTTTAAATTTTTTCATAAAGTCTTGTTTTTATTTTTTCTTTATTTATATATATATTTATTTATAATAACCTTTTGCACATGAATTGAAGACACACTTTCTCTATGCATTAAACAGCCAACAATCTACTTTGCTTGAAAGTGCTAAAAGTTGGTGCCCCAATTTCTCCCATATTTTACACACAAAATGCCAGTAATCTGATTATGAGCACAAGAATCTTTAACTTTTACACACCTAACTTCACTACTGCCACTGCAAACTTTTACTAGCTTCGAGCCGATGTTTGTGAAATTATTCCCATCTCGTCCTTTCAGCCTGACTTCATCTGCCACAGTTTTTGTTGGAAATGCCTGTTGTTGATTGCTCTTGTCTACTGAGTCGTGCATTCGGTCACAAGCTATTTGCCGGGTATAACTCTCGTAGAGAGGCCTTTATGAGAGGGAATTCGGGGGACGGGGGAACAAGCATGCAAATCAGATACAGATCTGGCATTTTTACTGACACAGAAATACACCTCACAATCCCTCACTTTAACTGCGCGCCCTCGCCCGGCACCTCCAACCTCTAGATGTCTGTTTCAAAGCTGTATAATTCATTCCGCGAAAAAGTGAGGCTTGTAAAAAAAGGACTTTACAGGGGTCTTTCGGTTGGAGGAGGCATGGTGATGGTGCAGTTCTTGAGGTGTTATTGCCGCGCGCAGCACAGTGGAAGCGAGGATTTCGGTGGCTTTACGGGGCGGGGCGCGGGTACACTGGGTACACCCGCCCATTTGGGTCGCCGTGTGCTCCGCCACAGTCAGCCTCACAAAAAAACTTCAGCTCCGTGATGAGCGCTCGTCATCCTTTCCCTGAAAAATACACTCCACTTCACCTCTTTGTTACTCGGCGTGCCGCTCTGTCTCGCTCCATTGAGAGCGAGTAATTTAGCTTGGAGAGGAGGAACATGCCTCTAAGGAGGCAGGTGCTAAGTAAAGGAAGCTAAGTGCATTAGAGATTTCATTAGACGGAAAAGAGAGAGTGGGCTCCTGGAAGCGGTTTCAAAATAGGCTGCCTTATTTTGTTTTCCTCCTTCTTTAAAGGACGTTACTATGTTCTTTTTCGGAGCACTTACGCGGCGGTTACAATGGTGACAGATTTTCATTTG
>NW_027282282.1:0-27500 GCF_046629955.1 Centroberyx affinis
CTTATTCTTTGTTGAACAAAGTCACATTTTTTACAAAACAAAAAAGGTATAACCGACCTGTTGGAGATTATAGTGTTAAGTGTTAAGATGTCCCATAGTATAAACTTGTAGAGTATAAACTTAATATTAAGGGTCCAACATGGTTTGTAATTAGGTGCTGTGGTTCCTCTAAGATTTTTTTTTTTGTGTTGGAAAATCCTTTTTGCTACTGAGAGTACTGTGAGGCTTGAAATATTTTTATAAGAAATCATTTCCCAATCTATTTTCTGAAAGACACGTTGTCATAAACAGTAATTACTTGAGTATTAGTTGATAATCTGCTTATTTGACCTAAGTTCACTCTGTTTTATAGATATGGGTAGCATCTTGAAAACAGCTTTTCACAGAGATTAGGCCTACATTAGTTTCCCTTCCACATATCACGATTCTCACATCTTAACTCATTTCACATACATTTTACATTGTAGGCATTTAGCTGATGCTCTTATCCAGAGCGACTTACAATGAATACAACAGTAGAATCAGATTAAATTCCTTGATCACCATGACAAGCAACCAATAGCAAGGAGTATATGGGGTCTGGGCCCTAATGCTCTGACCGTTGCTCAAAATACTGCTCTGATGTACGTGTTTAAATGCTCAAAATACTGCCACTGTCGTTAAAATGTACACAAACCTAATGTTTGGCTTCAACATAACATTTGTCCTTGCCTCTAACTTAGAGTTTCAGTGACAGGAACGCTATTGTTGTTTGGATTGGGGAATCAACTGGTGATTGATTCAAAATTATTATAATATGTGACAGTGTTGTCTTAGAAACCAGCTATTGAAAAAACATGGGAAAATTTGCAGTTTTATCAGTTCATCAAACTCTGGAATTAGCAAGACAGTGGTTCTAAGTTCGCCCCCCACAGTTGCTCCATCGTGAATACAAACATCTACTGGTGCTGTCTGTCATGTGTTGCTATATTAAGGGGCTGTGATCTAACTGCTATCACGCAATATCAGTTGTTACAGTGAGTTCCTACATAGATGAACAATTGTCTTACCTGTGAAGTGCACTCTCTCACTAGGATTTTTCAGTTTATTATTACGGTTTATATTATTGTTTATTTCATGTGCACAGAGGATTCTACACACAACCACTCATAGAGTTCTACTGATAGGAACGTCTGCATTGCATCTGTTCGGGTATTCCCAGAGCCACTAATAAAAAGAGTTAGGTCACTTTGTACTGTGGACACCATTGTCTTTAGATCTAAGAAGTGCTTACTGTGAATACCTTCCAATGCCCTCCATCACCAACATCACCCCAGTACAACGCCCAACATTTTAAACATCATCCGACATTGAATCCTAAATAACTTAGCAATAGCCAAAGGGCAGGAAAGTAGAACCAAAATAACTGAATGCAATATTGAAACTTGGTTTATGGCTCTGGATTCTTCTAGAGGGATAAATTAGAACCTCAAATGCACTAAAGATCACTTAAATAATTTAGTGTAGCTTATTCCACACATTCATTAGTACTCCCTACCATTGCCTGTTGTGATGTTATTGTTTTTGCACTGTGTTGTTGATTTGTCATATGACAGGTGTGACAGTCCACCTGGCCAGTTATTAATGAATGGAGGGGTGTAATATTACAGGGAGGGGGATTGACATCACACTGAACAATTGTCTGTCTCTACCAACAACTGACATAAACATTATATCCGTGCCAATGTCAGCATTGTCATTATGCAATGCAATTTTATTATTATTGCATAATAAATAAAGCTAGATGTTGGGGTGTAGTTTTGATTCAGGTTGCGAATGTGAATGCCACATACTGGCAACTACATGCACATGGATTTGAATCTGGGTTTATGCTGTGCTGTCAAATCCTCCAGCCTTCTTTTCTTTCCTCAATGTATCTATTACAAACACTAATAAAATGCTATGTGTACTTATGCTTTATATATTTTGCTTATCAACAGTGCTGCTGCATTTTATTTGGGGTTTATTATAGTTTGCCAGTACAGTTTGGCATTATTTACTTGCACAGAACAAATTGCATTTATCCCGGCTTTAGCAGGGTGTTAGCTGTAGCCGCTCCCACTAAATGAGTCCTCTCATAACAAATAAACAAAAAAATAAGCCAGACAACTTTTGATGGCCAAACATGTTGTTATTCTGAGGAAATAGAGTGTTTGGCATTGGTATTAATTCCTATTTGTGCGGAAGTGTATTTGGAAGATGGAGGAGCGGGGCAGAGAGAGATGAGAGAGAGAGAGAGAAAGCTGCTTTGCAGGTTTAGCACTGCACCGCAGTACACACCGTCTGGTATTTCTGAATTATGCTAAGCTGCATTTGCCGAGGGCTTGCCAAAGGGTGCATTTATGAGCCCAGCGCAGCGGCTCATTTCGCTCTGGTCCCACGGTAGAAGACCCCCCCCCACCACCACCAACACACACACCTCTCCCACTGTCGGCAGGGATGGAGGGGGGTGGGATGCGGGGCTCAGGCTCAGACAGACCTCTAATTCCGGCAGATCCGCTGATTAAAGACGAAATCTTTGAAAGCACAGACAGGCCTTTCCTCACGGTAACCCCCCCCTCTATAAGAGGAAGGCCTCCTGTCTGGTGGGAATAATGTCCTGTAATACTCCTGTAGCCCACAACTGTTTGGCCTGGAACAGTTCTGTCTGTTATATCCTAGGCTGTAGGCCCATTCTGCATATCCACATTGGATTTTGTGCCTTTTAACAATAGGAAGTGGATTCAATAAAAGTTGAGGAACCAATATGATAAATTCTAGGAGACTCATGAAAAAATAAGCTAGTTATTTGATTAACATCTCGCATTCAAGGCCATGGACTTTTCCTTTGTCCTCACATTTGCCTCACTTGCCTTTTTTTTGCAATCTGAGTGGCCCGGTCTTGTTGTTTGTTTTTCAAGGCACCCTATGAATATGCAAGGCAAGCTGCGATGACAGTTACAGGGATGGGTCTGGGCTCGTGTGCTTGCAGTATTGTGCCCCAGTATTGGTGAGATCTAGGGGTTAAAGGTTACGGGGGCACGGCCTAAAATAGGGTTCTGCGTACGTGGGGAGGGGTCGAGTTCCCACAAGCCGCCCTTGTGTAAGGGGTCTGGTGGGGTGAACACACTGGGGTCAAAACCGCTTACCCATGCAATCCTGCGAGCACGGTCAACAGAAGCAGATGCTGTCAAAGGGTCATCCTGAGCTTGTTAAGGCAGTAGACCCTCATTGAGCGCTATTGACCTAATGCATATAGGAGCGGAGCAGCATAGATGGGCACACACAAACACGCAAATGCAAACGCACACAAATGGAGAGAGACAATAGTAAGTGTTTGTTCTAAGTCTATGAAAGGGGTGGGCAGACTCCATCGGCCGGCTCTCTCTGGTCACCATGTTCCCTAGCTGGATGAAAGGAGCCCAGTCTTGGGCGGCTGGACAGAGACAGAGAGTGGTTTCTTTGTGTTATGTAATTACACCATTGTGTTATCCCTTTACCCTAAGTTGAATTAGGAGTCACACTCAAAAATCAACCTGTTGTTGTTGTGCCGTGGGCTGATGCTGTTCAGATTACCAAGTGTTTGTCCACAGATGCAGCCTATATTGTTGACTTGCTGAAGTAAAGGAAGACTTATTCTAAATGCCAGTGTGTCTGGACTTAGTGTCTGGAGTTGAATTTGATTCAGATGAAATGCATTCAAATCAGTACATGTGGTCAACTGGCAGGAACAATGTCACATCATAGCTTGGTCAATATGAGTTCTAATTTTTGGCCTCTAAAAGCCAGCTTCAGTGGAAATTGCTGCATTGCATATTCAGAACAGTTGTAGCCATCATGGGAATCCCACATTATTTAATCTTCATTAGTACTGCAGCAGGCTTCTGCCGCCCAGCTATACTTTTTCCCTAATGCACAAGTCAGTATCGTAACAGGTAACTTGTACCTCTCAAATGACCGTTCTCCAGGCCATTCCTTGTGACCTTCACCGGTGAAAACAGAATTTTTAGGGATTTTTTACAAACTGTTCCTCTCATGGGTAGAGAAACAGACTGGAGACTGGCCCATCTGTGTTGCTCTGAGGAAGGCACAGGCTCTAGAAGTTTCGGGCGGATGTTTTGAGGTTATGATGCTCTTCATTTTTTACACATACTTATTTAGCTAATTATGGATATTTAGGATGACTCAGCAGCCTCTGTAATAAACACTTATGTGTGATTAATTAAGTGGAATGGCTGCCTTGCTCTGGCCTTGACCCAGAACAAACCAGAAAGCTTTTCTCTCTTGCATAGGGTGTCTGTCATATTGGTTTTTAGAAGGGTGTGCACTGCACTTGATTCTGTGTGTCAAGATTGGGATACACATGCACTGTGGGACAGATGATAGTTGTCAAACGCCTGGTCATGTTTAAGCCGGCCAGAGACAATAGTCAAGTGAATGCAGTTGTCCTGTCTACCTATGTGGACAGATACAGTGTTGTTTTTCTGAGAAGGCATAGTCACAGTCCCCATGTTGACCATGAGATCAGTTCAGAGAATCGTTGTGTTTTTTTTCAATGTTATGGTGGCAGGACGTTCTCTCCTGATCCTTTGTTTTGTGTGCATTTGTATGTGTGTGTATGTGTGTGTGCCTGCATCTGTGTGTGTGTGTGTGTGTGTGTGTGCACGCCTCCAATCCTCTCTGGGCTGCCTTTGCTTACTGTATCAATAGAGTGAGGACCCAGGGAGAGAGCCTTGCGAGCTGGACAGATCTGCTGGATTATGGGAGATCTCTGCTAGCAAATGCTCAAACCAGGTCAGACTCTGGGGGGGAGAGAAAGCAGGGAGGCAGCGGTGGCGGCGGTCGCAGCAGCCAGCGACCTTTGGCACAGTAACTGTACAGTGAGATGCTGCCGTGGATGGAGGACGTGATAGAGAAATAAAGCTTCGGATTTACAGCTGCCAGCCGGCTGGGCAGGATGACGGGACGGCGTTGGGGGGGATTGGAGTGATTCTGGGTATGTGGAAGCCCAGCCAGTTGGAGTCTTAGTCTGCGGGGTGTGTCGTCTTACTAAGCTACATGCCGGGGCTTTTCATTGCAGTGATATTTTGGCTCCTTAAGGCTTTTCTGTACTACTGGCCTTACTACTGGTAATATAGTTGTCTATAGCCTGAATGATGGGTGAAGGCCTGTAGGCTGCACACATAGATGCGGACACTCTTCTTTAATGCTTTTTTGCTCCTTTACCGTTGCTTTTTTCAAAGCAGTGATGCAATTCACTGCATCACCAAATTCGTAGCTTCCTGGCAGCATCTTCTTTATGTAATTGTGTGGGTTGGATCGTTGTGCCACAAATGTCTGCGAATGAAAATATAGGCTAATATCTAGGGTTGCAAAATTCCGGGAATTTTCAAAGTTGGAAAGTTTCCATGGGAATTAACGGGAATTTATGGGAATTAACGGGAATTTATGGGAATAAACGGGAATAAACCAGGAATTTACGAAATTGAAGGTATGCTCTTAATAGGGAACTTAAATATAGTTGGGGAAAATATATTTTAGCATAATCCTGACTAAAATAACCAGATATCATGCAAGTACAGTTGAATATCTATGCTATTCCTCAATCACATGCACACATAGCACACTGCTTACTGCAGGGCTATTGAGACCACGCCCCCTACATGCACTGTGCATTCCTGTGCATTTTTGTTAATTTTTGAATGGGTTGGGTCGGGGGGATGAGTAATATTTAACTCAACATTCATGTTTTTGTTCTTCAATGAAAGAATTGATTGTTCAATAAAATATTTAACACTTGATAAAGTTCTACTTACAAATAAATCTGTTTTAATTGTATTATTTTGGATGGATGTCTGCTTATAACAAAACAAATATTTATGCTTGGATATGATACCTTTCCATTAAATTACCCTCAATTCCCAGTTAATTCCCATAAATTCCCATTAATTCCCATTAATTTCCATAAATTCCCATAAATTCCCATAATTCCCATGGAAAGTTTCCAATTTGCAAAATTTCCAAAATTCCCCAGCTTAACTTCCCATGGAAATTAACCGGAAACTTTCTGGAAATTTACCGGAAATTTTCCACCCCTTTGCAACCCTATTGCTTTTATACAACAGTTGTATAAACAAAGCTATTCATCAGGTAAAAATAGTATTTTTTTTAAAGTAATTTGAGACAACAGATGATTTTTGTCTGTTATTTGTCTCCGTCAATAAAAACAGTTCCCTCAGGATTGCACCTCCAAGTGTTGTCAAGCAACCGGTAAACTGTTTCCCGACTGCAAGCTAGCTAAGCTAGCTACTTTGAGGTTAGCACAGACGATTTCATCTTACGGTACTTTCTTCCCAATCTTCCGCCTCGGCCGACCGTTCATAATTAAGGTCAAATGTATCTATATCGCTGTTGCTACTAGGTGTGAATGAAGTTAGAGTTGTGTGTGGATGTGTACTGGGAATATCTAAGCATTTGTTTGTTGCACAACACTGTATTGTCTGCTAGAAGTGCTAACCAGCTGGTTAACTAGTCAGCTACTCAGCTAACGTCAGATGACGTTGTCGTGATCCGCTTTTTATTTCTCCTCACAAGAAGCTTCAGGCAGAGCTTTCTCCACACAGAAAAATACTGTTTGTGAACGCAGCCTAATCAAGGTTACATTAGAACACCTGTGGAGTGATACATACAATACAGCATCCCAGTGCTGTTATACTGTATATCAGCACTCATGGAATGCCTCTTTTCCAATCAAATTGCTCGGCCGGAACTATCTGTTGTATAATCTTAATTATACAACAGGTAGTTCCAACCAAGCAATCTGATTGGTCAACTAGACATTTAGAACATGATCAAATCAGCATGACAGCACACCTAGCCGTGCTCATCACTAAATATTACTCCGCCATATATTATCATACAATATATTTAAATATAACTCTGTTCAGCCTTGATGTTACTAGACGCTCTGGCATCCTCCATCAGCTGTGCCGGTGAGTCAGTGACACGGTGCTACTAGCTTAAAAATACATGTGAAGTTCGCAGACGTAGTAGCTAAATCTGTCCATGGAAAAATTATTTTTTTCAGCAGATATCTTAGTTATAACAAGATTGAGGTAGCAAGGCAGTTTTGTGTTTATATGTGTGGTATTTATTCAGTTTGGGAAATCCCACGATTTCTAGAAAGCATTAGCTCAAGTTGGCTGGCTGACTCAACAGGGACTAGAAATCGTCTCTGTTGCTAGGTCGTTACTAAGGGTCGGCCTACTTGCTGGAGTAGTAAACTAGGTTCCATTACATAGGAGTCTACTGACGAGAGTGATGGTTTTCCAGTTATTAGTCAGACCCTATGTATTTCCAGGGAAACGGAGATAACACTAGCAAAAAGTTTTTTATTTTGAGAGCGAATTGCCCCACAATATGAATACATTTTGATTATATATTTTATTTTGTTGGTAGCTGTTGTATAATCGCAATATTACACTTGAGGGTGGAGGGACTCTCGTGTAATATTGCTTAATTATCTACCAGTGGCTCCAGTCTTACTAACTTCTCCGTGGTGAAAATTCTGTGACATACTTTCATGGGGATTGAAAGGCCATCAATCATTCCTCTATCTTCCATTTCCTCTCACTGTCATCACATTTTCATTTTCTTGATTTTAATATTTCCTGATGTCATGATAACACAACCCCATATATCTGGATACAATTAATTTTCTGTTACAAAACAAACAAGAAGCTATGGTCACACCAAGAAGAATTGTTGGCATGGACTTTATTGAAATGTCTGAACATTACAGCACATCAGGCAGACATAACTGGACAGAAAGAAAACCAAAGATGATGAAATATAAAAATAATGGTTTATGTCACAAAACAAGCAGTTTAATTAGACTCTTAGGTTAGTCTGAAATATCGAATATCATCTATTATTTTGGTTTGAAAGAAGCTCAAATTTCTCCAATTCAGAATTTTTGTAAACGTCTACTCCTTAACAGAGGTCAACACACAAACACATAAGTAAGACAAAGATGATGAAATAAATAAAAGATGATTTAGTTTTCCTCTGATCCAGTTTCTATCAGCCAATTGAATGTTAGCGCTGTAAAACCAGGAAACGGTTCCTACCAATGGCAGTGACAATTGGGATTCTAACGGTTAGTGTTGTAAGAAGTGAGAAAAACCAATTGAGACAAGTTTTGATCAAAATATATTTCGGCCAATGGCATGTTAGTGTTGTGATGAAGTGATGGCGACTGATGGGAACGTCAGCTGGTGTCCAGGTCTTCACAGGTTCTTGGTCTCTGTGCTGGAGGAAACCACCTTGCCGTCCACCAGGGTCTGTGTGACGGTCATCACTTTGGTCTTCACTGTTTTCTGGTCCTCCATAGCGTGCTGGAGCCTGAAGGGAAAGCGCAATAAGAAATCAATTGTCACACAGCTTTTATTGACAGATTTCAATGAAATACAGTGTCATTTTTCTTGGCTTGGACAACATTATGAATATTCTGTTCCTCATCACCGTCATCATGCAAGCGACAATCTGCACTCACTGGAAGTCTTCACCGTCCAGCAGCCGCCTGTATGTTGCGATCTCGGCCTCCAGCTTCATCTTCAGGTTGAGCAGGGACTCGTACTCCTGTGTCTGCTGCTGGATGTTGCCGCGCAGCTGCGTGAGCTCTGCCTCCAGGCCCAGGATGATATTGTTCAGAGACTCTATCTCCATGTTGTAGCGCATCTCCGTGTCCCTCAGCGTGCCCTCCAGAGATGCTTTCTGTTGGGGTCGGGGGAAGGAAGAAAGAAAAAGAAAGAAAGAAAAACCATAAAAGAGGGAGGAACAGAGAGGAAAGAAAAGAATGGGTTAAAAGCTTCAACAGTTCCGATTCACTTATGCAAGCACCATAGCAACAGGTCCCCTGAGGGTGAGGGCTATGTCAACAAAGTAAATGGGAATGTGTTGAAGTGAGAGTGCTGAGTAAAGCATTGCAGTGAGCAAAGATAAGCGTGTATTGAGGTAAATGAAGTGTGTGCTGACTGAGTGGTTCTCACCAGGCTCCTCTGTGACTCCAGTTCGATCTCCAAGGTCTGTAGCTGTCTGCGCAGGTCGTTGACCTCTGTGTGGGCACCCTTCAAGGCCTCTGTGTTCTGGGTGACCTGAGTCTGCACTTCTGTAATCTGAAGGAACCATTGAAATTGTACATGCTGATTAATATGTTTGCTGTTGCCCCACTTGTTCCTCAAAAGCTTCTCGCACTTGCATCGTCTTAAGAAAATGATGTGATTTTTTAACAAAGACAATCTTAGAAATGTTACCGAAAGTGCTTGAGAGAGTCTTCTGTTAGAGATGATACTGTAGCTACTGGCTAAACCTTTTACCTGAGATTCGTGCCATGCTTTGAGCTCCTCCTGGTTCTTCTGTGCCATTTTCTCATACTTGGCCCTCATCTCTGACATGATCTGGGACAGGTCCTGTCCTTTAGGAGCATCAACATCCACCTGGACTCCTGACTGGGCGATCTGGTTACGAAGCTCCATCACCTCCTACAGATATAAGAATTGTTAGACATAATAGAAATAAATAAACACAAATAAATAAACAAATAAAATAAGATAAAATTTGCTGATGTCATTTCAAGTAGCCAGAGCACTGCTGAGATCTTGTGGATTGTACCACTTAGGAATTGCTTTAATTGTACTGTGAACCAGCTCTGACTCCTGGCCCCCTTCCTACCATAATCTCCTGTTATGGTCAGGTAAATGCTATGGGAGATGCATCACTGACCCATACGTAGCTGAACTCTATATCTTAAAATGAGGCACTAAATATTTCAGTCAGTAAACAAAAGGCTGGGTGTTGGCTTAAGTATTTGGATGATAGTAATTTGAATTCTGTGGTGTTTCTCTGTTGCCAAATATGGACAGAGCACTTATGATGAGGCTTGCCGCAGAACTCACATATTTTAGATTTCCTACCCAACCTCCCTGGTCCCACTGAAGCACAGTTTGCTTATGCTCTTAGTCAAGAGTGCCTTTCAGCTTGTCAGGTTGGGTCAGCTGCAGTCGTTTCATAGTCTATTACATACATACTCCCTAGAGCACACATGTTGGTGCTTAAGGGATGATTGAAATGAACCAGGCAGCAAATATTTGTTCAGGTCTTCAGGCTGAAAGTGTGGATGTTTTTTGTGTCAGTGGTAGAACAACATTAAAGAAGCTAACACTGGAGCAGGCACCAGCCGAAAGGCCTTAATATAGCCTAACCTTTGACAAATGTTTGACTATCATACATAAAGAGTATAAAACCAGAGTCTATGAGCACATCAACTGAAGTGTTTGTGTTGAGATGTGGACGTGGTCACACTCACATTATCATGGTTCTTCTTAAGGTGGATGAGCTCCTCCTTCAGGGATTCGATCTCGCTCTCCAGGTTCATGCGACCCATGTTGGTGTCATCGATGACCTTCCTCAGACCAACAATGTCAGCCTCCACAGACTGGCGGATGGCCAGCTCAGACTCAAACCTAAACACAGAGCAGAACAGAGCAATGAGGATCATTTTAAATAATTATGGTAGCCGCTCACATTCTCAATAATTGCTTTATTTTTTGCTTTATTCCTTTTTTTTTTTTTAATACAGCTATATTATCAAAAGATTTAGCTCAATATCCTATCAACAAATGCTTTGACATACAATAGCCTGCAGAGGGCTTTCAGGAGATGTAACGCCCTCTGGCGGCCATATTGGAAGTGCAGCTCTTGGGCAACAATGGCTGTGAACATCCATCTCAACAGTATGGAAGATATGTTTAATTTCTGTGGTGTTTTTGACTGGAAACTCATAATTTTACCAATGATATCGATTTTGCATTTAAATGTCAGTGTGTTAGGTAGCTAGCCATATTTGGTCAGCTAACCAAACTGTCTTGTTAACACATCTGATTAGCACACTAGCATATCCAAGCTAGCATTAATAGTGGCTAGTAGTTGCATGTTATCGTTGACATCTGTTGCTTAGCCTGCTAAATTAGCCTTCTGCCTTGCTAGCTAGCTAACAGTTTGTTCAGATTAAATGAGCTGACTCTTCTCAAGCTACAATTAAGCTAGTTTACTCTGTCACAGTAACCTACAATTGGAAACAAATCTACCTTTTCAGACTATTGACTTTTACCTAGAACATTTCTGAATAGATCTACAGCCACGCCTTTTCTCTTCCGGTTGTTATATAGCCATTATTTGCACAGCATAGACAATTGGCTGGACCTCCAGCCAGCTGTGGTTGCTAGGAGATGTGTGATGCAAATTTCTATAGGTTGTGATGATTCATGATTACAAGGCAAACAACTCCCTCATTGCATCATGACATATGACATTCATCCTACAACCATTTAGCAATAAAACAGGGTGTGCCAGCAGCAGTCTGGCTTAGTTTAACAGTCTCAGCGGTACAGAGGGCTGGGCTTACTTCACTCTGAAGTCATCGGCTGCAAGGCGGGCATTGTCGATGTTCAGCACCAGACGGGCATTGTCAACGGTGGCATCGAACACCTGCAACAGGATTAGACCACAATGGAAATATTTAGTTTATGAACCAAAGACAATAGTAAATGTAGACAATCAGAACCAATTGCAGATAAACATTTACACTAAGAACTGACAAAAACAGAAAATATTTACATGTCAGAATCCACAACATGAATTTTGCCATGTTTGGTTGTAAAACCCTTCCTTTTCAAAACAAATGCATTTGTTTTGTCTATTGCTGGTGAAGGAAATCATAGAAATAATAAAAAATTTAGCTTTTTTTCATGTACAAGGGCTTACTTGGCATCATTTTTACTTGTGTCACTAGGGCTAGTAATACTACCTTAGATGTAGGCCTACAGTATCATTGGATACACACTACAAAAAGGTCAGTTTTACGTAATTTTGTCTGAAAATCCTGTTTTCCTTAAAACAAATGAAAAAGATCTCCCAATGGGGTGAGATAATTTCATTCATCAACCCAGTTTCACCTTTTTCAAAAATTTTTTATCAAGATATTCTCACTTGATTCAAGAAAATTCTTGATACATTTTTTTTTGGAAACATCAACATTAAACTTTCACTTACTTGAAGAAAAATATGATTTTGAGACTCAATACTCAACAAATTGATTAAGATGGATATTTTTTGCGGTGCAAGCACAGTTAAAAGCTTAGTGTACTGACACATCCATATAATGAGTGTTTATTCTGAAGAGATAAGTCCTTATAATGGCTTTTTTGTTAAAACAAAAGTACCATTGTATGTGTAAATGAGGACAGTGCCAGGGTCAGTTTTAAAAACCAGATGGTGCCAGTATTTGCTTAGCAGTCACAGTACAGTAGATAAGGGCTGGGATGGATGGGATGGCATGTATGGGAGGCATACAGGTGACAAAGTCCGTCAGCCAATCATTAACTGCCAGGCAGCAACTGTCCCCTCGCTGCTAAGGAACAGGATCCCTCCTGTCAGCAGGATGGAGGCAGGTGATTTGCATGAGGTGGGTGGTGATGATGGTGGTGCTGGTGTGTGTCTGTCTGTCTGTTTGTGTGTGTGTGGTTGTGTGTTTGCGTGGACAGAAGAGTGTGCATGCTTTACTGGGTTGGGCTTCCTGTTGTTGCTGGCAGGAGAATCTTTGTTTTCTCAGAGGGGGCCGAGGTGGAAGGCACCATGTGAGCCAGTAATCATCAGTTTTGTGTCACGGCAAAAAGGAAAATGAAGCTGTTATGACCCTGGGCTGTGTGAGTGGAGGCCATCGGCTGTTAGTAGAATAAACAAAAGCAGCCTTTAAAAAAGCTCTTATGTAATGTCGTGAGAATGATTATTAAACCTGAGAAGATCTTGGCAAATAATGTTAAACTCCTGTCAGGTTCTTTTTCTTTCTTTGCCTCCCTTTATGCTCTTTTTGTTTTGTCTTCTATTCAAGAGGAGGTTTGCTGGCCTTGATGCTGGTATCTTTCAATCCCACAGGGAAAAAGTTGAAAAAGACATATTCTCTTGTTGGGCATGAGCACCTTCCCACAGGGAGAACATATGGTGATACTGCCCTTTTCCATAGTTACAGCAGACATATAGTAATTCACATTTGGGTGTTTCTCCTTTTAGACCCAAATAACCAAACCAAAGTAGTGTGACTGGAATGTTCCACTTGGAAACTGCTTGATTTATTTTTCTCAATGAGAAAATGTAATTTTAAACCGAGCTTGGCAGCATGTGTGGAGGGTTACACAGTCCAGTTCTCTTTCAGTGCTTCTGCCACAGTATTTTCTTTTCCTGCACTCAGATGGGGCAAAATCCTGAATAAATGATTGACGAATTTGCCTGGTTGCGTAATTGCCTCACTCGCTTTTCAGTCTCAAATCTTTTTGCACTTAATAAATGTGGAGGATGTATTTGAATGGGGCATATCAGATAAATGTAAAGTTAATGGTGTTATTAATCACTTCTAAATTAGGTAGTATGAAGTCACTGAGCTAACAAGCTCCACCTTGAAAGGTAATTGAGAACTACATCATAAATCACATGCTATGATGCCAACCTTATCAAGTCTAAGGTATTTTCTTAAAAGTGCTTACTTACATCACGCTTTACACCTTTACTAAGGTTAAAGTTAACAACAACCTCTTGAACTGTCATAGGAACTGTGACAAAAAATATTGACAAAGAAGTCAGTCAGTTGGACATACTTTAGTTTTGGTTCAGCCATTTGAAACCCTAATATCCATAAGTGTCAGGTTTCACTCTTTCCTTTCCCCTTCCCCTACCTTACCAGTTTTAGTATTTTGTATACACAGTAGAGACCTTACACTATGATCCATCCCGTTGTCCAACAAACAACACAACTTTTGTGTCACAATGAATAATGGGGAAAAGGTACTGAGTTAACAAACCCATGATCTGTGGAATTGCAAGTTGACCTCTGTTACGCTCTAAGGTCCCTGGACCCGTTGTGAAATCCTTGCTTTTGTCTCTCTCTCTCTTTTCCTGTCTCTCTGACCGGCAAAACCCCTTAAAAATTCTTCTTCCATACTGTTTCCGGTCCAGTCCTCGGCCCCCTGCCCATACAGTAGCATCTGGGAGGAGGATCAGTGAGGACTCGGCTTCAGCTCCCTCTATTAGGAATCTAGAGCTGATCAGTACTGATGGCGTAACGTTTAGATCAGGGTGCAACTCTCTGATCTCTGAGCATATTATGAGATGATGAAGATGGTAACAACTACATAACATTCACAGTATAAAATACTCTTCATGCAAGATGTGTTGTCCCTCACTTTCCCATCACACTTGCCTCACATCTTCTAAATCATCTATGCACTTTCCTTGAACCCTCTCCCTGCCATTCATCTTTCATCTCACCCATCCACATTTCCTTCCTCCCTGCATCTCCCCCTCTTTCCCCTCGACCCCCTTCCCATGCTTTTGTCCAACACCTAACAAATCAACCCGTGCACATTCTTCTGCCCTCTCCCCTTCCTCCCCCCCTCCTTCACCCCACCCTTCCCCCTCCTCCTCACCTTCCTCCTCAGGTCATCCAGGATCGCCTGGTACTTGCTGTAGTCTCTGAAGTCGGGGCCGCTCTTCTCCAGGGCCTCCTTGATCTTAAGCTCCAGCTTGTGGTTGGCCTGCTCCAGGTTCCTCACCGTCTCCAGGTAGTTGGCCAGGCGGTCGTTCAGGTTCTGCATGGCGAACTTCTCGTTGCCCATGATGTTGGCCGTCTCCCCGCTGCCGCTCACCTGCATGCTGCTGGAGAAGCCTCCCACTCCGGAGCCCAGTCCCATCGCGGCTCCCATCCCGGCCCCCATCCCGCTGCGGACTCCAGAGTAGGAGACGCTGGAGATGCGGGTCCCCCTGCCCCCGGCCCCACCGTGGATGCTGGTGGCCCTGTGAGGGGCGGCAGAGGTACGGGTAATGGACATAGAGGGAACCCTGGCTCCGGAGGAGGAGCGCATAGAGTACGCAGTAGATGTTTGGAAACTCATGGTCGCTGGAGAGTGTGAGACTCGGGGAGAGAGAATGTGAGGCAGAGAGGCACTGGCTGGGCAGGCAGAAATGGGAGCTCACAGACACAAGGCAGGAGGAGAGGGGAAGTCGTTACAACTATATAAACCTAGTGGGCCCTCGGGCCCGCCCCACACCACTCCCCCTCATCCTGAGTCACCTCCCTCTTTTTTCCACAGGCCTAAACCGCAGGACTGTTCACAGCATGCCTTTCTCCTCCCCGTTTCTGAGTTCGCAAATTCTGACTTTGAGACTCACTGGAATTCAGTTGCTTGAAACTTTAATTGGTGTGAATGAGACTGAATGTCATTTTGATTCAGTTTACTGATGAAACCTTTTTAAAAGTTGTGTGTCCTGGCTGTGGGCTTGTATTGTGATGTCTTCTTTTTTTCTCACAGCTTTATAATAATATATAATAATACTAATAATAATAATAATAATAATAATAATACATTACATTTCTATAGTGCTTTTCTCAGTGCCCAAAGATGCTTTACAAACACAGGATAAAACAATTTTAATAGAGACATATATAAAAAGATAAAAATAGATGAGAAAAGAAGGGAAATATAGTATTTTTAGTATTTGTAATAGATCAATATTATAGAACTATATTACTCAAAACAATTCACAAATTCACTGTAATATAGTGTGTGACAAGCTATGCGTATGATATATACAAGATAAGATGTGCTAAACTTGCCTTTGGATCAGGAATGAATTTGCATTAACAATTTTTGTGAGTGACAGTAAGTGAGGACATCTTTGCCAGTTTGCCACCCACATCATAATGGTTAAAATACGTTATGAATTACCACATACTCCCCACCCTTAGGACAATGAAATGCCGGGTGCCATCATCACCTTTGGAACAGTCAGTTGAGAAATAGCTGTGGATCTGTCAGTTTTTGGGTGAGGTCCGGACATGTCGCACCTGGAGAAGCAAGTGTCCTCACTCCACACCACTACTCATTTCAGGTTAGGACAAATCATGTCCGTTGCATCACACAAGCCACAGCTCTCCAACCCACCATTTTCTAGTCTGTGAGAAAGAGAGGGATCGGTGGTCTGCTTTTTACGTCACGACTCGGCGTCTAACGCCAAGTTCCTAATGTCAACACATATGTGCTGCACCAGATTTAGAATGGACTCCTCAGCAACTGGTTTCCTGACAAAAGGCAACATCTGCACTCACATAAAATGGATTGAAATGCCTTAATGAAACGCACAGAGCTTCACCTTCATCCGCTTTGTTCCCAAACAGAACTTTTTAAATAAGATATATAACTTTTAACCAGATGTTCTGTATCCGAAGTAGCCGGACGTGTGTGTGATTGTCCCCCTCCCATTAGAGGATATGGCTCCCAGACTGGTCAAACAAAGGAACAATTACCCTGTCTCCTTAGCAGAAATGTACGAACAAAGGATTCTCTAAACTAGTAAACATATTCGAGAAGCCCCCCTGCAGTTTTTTAACACAGGAACATTCCCCAGGCATTACTTCTAAAGCCGCTGGTTATTGGCTTCCAACAAGGGAGAACTCCTACTCTTTTCTTTTTGCTGCTCTTATTTAGTTGCAATGTTTCTTTTTTCTCGTCCATGTTGAAGAAAAGCAGAACAGGTGGCGTGTACGGGTGTGTATGTGTGTGTGTGCGAGTCAATGCTGCTGTGCGTGTGGGCGCTGCAGTGGTTTTAAGGCTCAAAACGCTTAAGCTATGCACACACAGACACCTATTGTAAATAATGAAGCAACAACAATTTAGTGTTGTTTGGATAGTCATAATTTGCCTGCCCGCCCTGCGTGCTATCAGTGTTGTTGGCAGATAAAATACCTGCTTCACAGTTTTACTATTGTCTGGAGTCGTGTTCAGTCCCATCCTCGCTGAACATCTTTGTTTATTTTCCAGGAAGGAACATGGAGCAGGATATTAAAGTATGAAAGAACGCCTGATGAAATAAAAACAACTTTGCGTAACCCTCCTACTGTCAGCGAGCAAGCAAACAAAGGGGATTCCTGTAAAGCATAGCAATAAAAGCAGCTCCATAACATTTTGCCTCAGAAGATGCATTATTTAAATGATTTGAGAAAAATCATGAACTTTTAAGCATTTATAAGCAATAATAATAGATTCAATGTAAATAGCTTTGCCGTTGCTTGCCTATATGTCAATAGCAATGCTATTTTTATATGCTTTATAAGTCATAATGGTTTGCAAATGCTCTGTAAGCCCACCCAAGTCTATTTGTGAGTTCTCGTTATATTCATAAGCCCTTTACAAGGGCAGTAAAAGCATCTTTGTTTCACTAGATCTCCAGAGAGAGAGAAAGAAAGAGAGAGAGAGAGAAAAACAGAAAGAAAGAAAGAGAGACAGAAAGAAAGAAAGAAAGAGAGAGAGAGAGAGAAAGAGAGAGAGATATGTACTTTTGATAAACAGATAGACATCAGACAAATCCTTTTTCCCAAATAAAGGCAGGGCCACCCCTCCCCCCCCCCCGGGTCCTGCAGAATCTTCTTCGTGGTTGGTTAATGTTTGTGTTCCTTGCTGGTCTAGCGGTTTGGGGGGCAGCTACAGTGTCTTGTCTGGTCCTGGTCTTGCCACACCCAGCAGAAAAAACAGAGAAAGAGGAAGGTACAGAGACGATGCGGGCATGGAGCTTGCCAGCAGATAAGGATGACAGGTTTCAAATATATTGTCTGTGTGGTGCAACATAGGCTTATCCTCCTTGGGTTCCCATGCAAATAAATGTGATCCAGACAAGGTTAGTCTAGGTAATAACTATGTTTTACTTAAATCTGTTTAGGGAAGGGCACTCATTTCAATGACATGGACTGAACTTTAAATAATAGAATATTGAGTAGGATTTCCGAGGATTCCCAGTGAACAAGATGTGTTTTTATCTTGGTTTCAGTATCAATAGAGGCCAACTTGAATGGTGTTAACCCAGGTCAAATTGTGACAGAGATCTTTTTTCCCTTTCTTCTCTCGCAACTTGTCAAGACTTATACACAGCAAAGTCTCTGTTTCTAGTGAAAAGTAATGGTGTGGTGGGAAACACACCCATGTTTCGACACAGATGTAGATTTAATGACTTTTGGGCTTTTGATTTGATTTTCTGATAAATTCTTATGAACTCCTGTTGCACAATATCACACGCCCATTTGAGGTGTGCGCTAATGCAAATCTCTGAAGTGAAAGGTGTTACACAAAGGCTTTTAACTTCTACTTCCTCTTTTTGACCTCCCTAATACTTTAAACCCCCAACATATTCCTGTAAAAAAAAACAATTTAAACAAATATTAAGTAATAGCTTCCAGCTTCTGATGACTTCCCACTGCAACGTTTCATGTGATAAATGATTCATTCTTTTGTCACGTCTACGATACCTCGCTAATACCTCAAAGGCTTTGGCCCCACATCAAGAATTTTTCTCTCTCACCACCCTGATAGTCATCACCCACCATGAACAACTCCCCTCCCAGCCAGATACTAAGCCCCTCAGTATAGATTTTGTTCTCCTACATGACATTAATAAGTTATATATGGCTTCAAATTTGGTTTGAATGTTATCAAGGTATATTTATGTTAAAGGATTAGGGGATTTTCATCTGGAAACAGCGAACTGTGCCTTTAATAGAGTCGTGAATCAGGGAGTGAGTGCCAGTCTGGCGACCCGCAGCGCTTTGGCGTGCAAGTGGCATGGAAGGTACGCTTTGTTAACTCCACTCAGCCTGCCTTATCAGTGCAGTGTGATAGTGGGCCATTGACCAGGATGGAAGCCGGTCTCTGAGTCACGCCTGTCCTGTGTTACGGGAACGGTGCTGCCAGGTTACGTTTTCACCTTCGCTGCATGTGTGGGTGGGGAAAAGGGGGCCTGAGCATGCCTTTATATGGCATTCGAGACCTGAGAGTGAAAGCCACCTGGAATGCCGGCGCTTTTCTGTTTGGACAGTGCAAAGGGTTGTGTGTGTTTTGTAATGTTTATACACTGTCCTATGACGGGACATCATTTGTAGCCCAGTTGAATTTTGACCCTCGGGCGCCTTATTATCAGCTGAAACCCTTTCATACTGGAATAAAAAATGAGCTATCAGTAACTGGGACGGCCTGAACTGTTAAATGAGACTGTAGAGTTCTTGTTTCAGACAGACCCATCCTTGCTCTGTTTTGACCTCGGGGGGTCACGAAACACCCACGAAGAAGCGCTAAATCAGAACAGCCAGACAGAACCAGAGAGCAACCATTGATGGGATAGTCCATCTGACCTGGGGTCAGGGTAGAACCGAGCCCTTTGGGCGTTTTCTGCTCAACACCTCATTCAGTGGGAGAACAAACCACCATAGATGATCTTCTGTGGAACTCCCATAAAAAACTCCTACACACACAAGGGCCTTCACTCGCTTCACCCGCTCACTCACATACTGTAGACGCATCAGCCGGCTGCCTTGAGTGCATCGAACGCCTCATTCTGGACAGCGGGCGGTGACATACTGTGAGATATTGTACACACAGCTGGTTGACGCCACTGTAATGAAGCCTGTAATGATTCACTGGGGGGTGTACAGCTGGAGACGCGTATGTGCAGACAGTTTACAGGTGTGTGCAACATTCCCGTCCCATCTCAGATAGCGTCACATCAATCATCTGGCCTGACACCATCTGATATCGGGAAATGGGTACGCATGCAGGAGTGTTTGCATGTTTATGTGCAGATGACAGTGTCAGAGGGTGTTTCTCTTCTGCGTGTTGAATGCCAGCGTCGTCACCGTACACTGAGTGTGCTGATGAGTCAACGACTGGCTGCTCCTTGATTCCCAGAAGGCAGATATAACTGTTTGGGTCTGCAGGGAGTGAGTAAGGCATGGATGATGGGCAGGTGATAAGAAAAGATAGGAGAGGTTTATGAACTGTGAAGAGGGATTCAATCAGAGGTCAAGGAAGGCTGGAAAGGTGTGGGGATGAAACAGTAGGTGTGATGTTTGTGATGAGTAAAGATTTGAGTAAACTATGAAACCTAGTCAGTGATCACCGCATGGCAAACAACCAGAAAACAACTGTAGTTTCAGAATGTTAAAGATTTATGTTAAAGTTCCCTACATAAGACCTAGTTTAAACATCAGTCAGATACTAGTTACTGAATTTATGTAATAAAGATTTGAATAAGCATAAAAATGCATGCAAAAAACGAGGGTTTATAAGAGTGACGCAGTAACTAAGCAGTCCCCATGTTAGCAGATGGGTGCTACAGGTGGAGTTGGGGTGTTGTCACTGTTGAGCGGCTAAACCTTTATAGGAGGGGAGGTGTGGAAAGGTGCATAGATGAGAGGTGATGTCAGAAGTCACTGACCTAGGTGGGGTGAGGTCGGAAAGTGGGGTACGCGCTCTACAGGGTGGAGCGGTGGAAGAGATGAGGCAATGGAGGGGGTGCTGAGGGGAAAATCCAGTTCACACTAGAGTAAGGAATGAATTAAAGGCAGAAAATGCCTCTGAAAATGTATTAAATGTGCTTCAAACTAAGATAGTCAGAGCAAAATGCCCCTGGAAAAAACAGGACAAAAAATGGAGAAGTAAAAATACAGAATTTGTGTCAATGTCAGAATTTTCACATTAATGTAAAAAATGTTTTGTACCATAAACCCTGATGCGAGTCGGGTTAAATCAGTTCATGTGAAAAGCCCATTACAGAAAAAAGAAATGTTCTATCATTCACAGTATATGGTCAGCAGAAGTGGGGAAGGGTTACACTGGTCTCAGTTTAGAGTTTCTGAAATAAAAGGGCATCGGTTAAGGAGTATTCCACATAAGTTGCAGGCCGGTGGAGGTGAAAACTTTCAAATCTGAAAAGGTGAATAGGTGCAAGTCTGCAGGGTCGACATAGACAGTATTAGTCATGACTCACAAGGTTGGGAGGAGGTGGGGAGATGTGGCCTGTACAGTGTATTTGAAAGGTTAGAGGGAGTTGGGAGTTAAAAGGTCAGGAGTTCAGAGCAGATATTGAGTGGAGTAGTAGAGGTGGATGAGTTGGAGCTGGGGCGATATTCTATAGTGGAAGAATGTGGATAAAGGGGTGAAAGGTTAATAGGCACAATTGTAAAGGAGGAAGAGTTCTGAATGGGAACATTATGTGTTGTGCTGGGAAGGGTGTGTGTGTGTGTGTGTGTGTGTGTGATCACTGAGGCCTATAAGGTGAAGGGCTAAGGACTTGGAGGGGTGGAGGCTGCAGGAAAGGGACGTGGAGGGTGTGTGTGCATGCTGGGGAAACCCGGCACTATGGGGTGGAAGTGAGTTTAGTATAGATGAGCGTTAGATGAGCACTCAGGGAGGAGGCAAGGTCTTACAAAACAGGGCTGGGCCAGGACTTGATTCACAGCAGGACGCATTGAAGGGAAATAACAGATTCTTCGGAATTGTAACTCACGGAGGCCAACAGTAAGCCTCCACACAGAAGTACATGCAGATGTGAACAGTGTGTCCATGTACTCAAATAGATTCTCTCTTTCTCAGACACACATTTCCCTTGGTTATTTCACTCTTATTATCTCTTATAAATCCCCTCTTTCTTTCTCACTCCCCCTCTCTCTCTCTTTCTGTCTTTCTTTCATTCACACGCTCAGACATTCCTCGTCTCTGCGTCTCCTCCTCCTCCCCATCGCCACCCACATTCCCGCTCAGTAATTGCTCCCAGGGTCCCTCCCTCTGACGCAGAGCGCCGCCGAGGAAGGAAAGTTCCAAATCGGGCCCCTTTCGATTCCCATGGCAACGCTAAAACAAATTTTAGAGCGCTCGTTTCGGTCGCTCGGGACCGTTATTTTTAAAAAATTTTTTTTTTTACGATCCCCGCTTCGCCGCGCATGACGGCTCTGCGGCGTTGACTCACCGCATTTCACGAGCGCGTGCGAGAACACACCGCGGTAGCCGGAGTCCGATTTTGCAGAGTTGCCCCGCTTTCCCTCTTGTGTGTCCCGGAGCTTGCTGGGGCCCGGAGGTTTCAGACACAATGGGCTCATTTGAGTGGACAGGCACAGTGTGAAAAAAAGTCCTCCAAAGCGCTCTCAGTCTCGGTCAAGGATAGAAAAAAAGAGGGAAAAAGAAGGGGGTGAGAAAGAAGGAACACTGTCTAGGGTCGAAGAATGCCAAAATCGTAGAAGAATCAGCCATTGAGTGAGATGTGTTGGAGCGGTGAAGTGGGACAAAGTATTCCTGTTCACTCCATAAGCTTTTGATGTCGGTCCATTACTTGTGTTTTATCCATCTTGAGGAGTCATGCTGCACATGGAGATCATAGCAAAAAGAGCTTAAAAGGCTCAAACTGAATTGAAACGCTACTCATTGAGGTTAATAAGTGTCAGCAGCTTTCTGAAATTGTTGTTGGCTACTGAGCGATGTGCAGTTATATTACCATGGAAACTAATAGAAACCGTCAAAACAGCTCATTCATGGGTGATAGGATTATTGTAAGCTATCATGCGTTTTCAGTAATCACACCCATCAAATGCTCAATGTGATTAACCGGCATTCCCCTATTTCCCTGGTTTCCATTGGTTCTCAAGGCTCGTGGCTATATCTGTCCCATCTGTTTGCTCGTTTTGCCGACTCCATGTCTATTTCAGGTGCCGAGTGACTCATACCTCCCATGTAATTACGTCCCTGCTGACCAGCAGCCGGCTACCAGATTGTGCAGTAAATGGAACGTGCAGAGAGAGAGAGGGAGGCCGCTTCTGGGAAATCCCTCTAGAAGGGGGTATCCCCATACCAAGGAAACCCTCTATATCCCCTCCTCCTCTTCCCCTACACCCTTAAACGTATCCCCCATACTAAGGAAACCCTCCACACCCCCCTCCCTCCTCCATCCTCCTCCCTCCTCCTCCTCCTCCTCCTCGCCACCCTCATCCAGCCACGGGCGCTGCTGGAAATCATTACATCTTCCAACTGCTTTTCCACATCTTCCACTTCTTTCCACTCCTCCACTGCTTTCTTTGCTTTTTTTTTCTCCCCCCATACTTTTTTTTCCACTGCCACGCCACTGTGGTGGGTTATGGTTTTAATTCATTCCCATTGGCGGGAAAAAGCGTTGCTCTCTTATTCTCTACGTCCATGCAAACGCACGGAAACACACATATTCACACACACACACACACACACATAGACAGAGTGAGAAGAGAGAGTAGCAGAAAGAAAGAAGAGAGAGAGAGGGAGAGAGAGAGAGAGAATGGGGGGAGTTGATAAATATCGCATATGTTCACTAAGAGCAGCACATGAGTATGAAAATGAGGGCAAAGCTGCCACCTTCCCCTCGCAGACAGTTTGCAATCCAACTGTACAGTGCAGCAGCCTCTCTGCTGCTCACATGGTGTGGGTGTAGGTTAGGTCTGAGAAGAATTTTTCAATCTGGCAACCACATGTTGGCATCTGGGGAAGTCAGCCAGTAGGCCGGTCACTGACCTTTCCAGTCTGCACCTCCCCCCCCTACTCCAGTCTCTTGCAGCCTGTTAGCACAAGAGCTATGGAAATGACGTTCGTGAATCAGTGGTTCGGTTACATCATTGGATTCTTGATATTCCACGTAATATGACAGACTTCCATGTATTCTTCATTGTTTTCTCTGACTGTTTTGAGGAAATTAGAGGAAATTACTATTAGGCCAGAGTTTCTGGTTGTGTCTGTATGTGTGTGTGTGCACCAAGTGGCCAAAGCCACGGGTGAATTTTGAAGTCAATGCGGAAGTGGCGGCAGCGGCAATTCCTCTAATGTCCACTAGGGGCTGGTTCCAAAAAGCGGCCCAACTCCAGGCAAGTAAATGGGACCACAACCCCTAAAGTCAATAGATTTTTTTTCGACAAGAGGTTATGATCTTCTAATATGTCGCCCATGCATCGCCAAGTATGGGCCAATAGTAGGCAGACTCCACTCCCTCCACCTTGGCTCCACCCTTTGGCTGAGCTGGCTCCAAAAAAATGTCAACATGGCGGCGACCGTAAACCCGATCTCCAGGCTTTAACACAGCCCTTCAGAGGCCAATGGGTGACATCACACTCACATCTGTTTTCACACTCTATGTTGTGCACACGCGTGTATATGCATGTATGCTTGCTTCCATGCTTGCGTGTCTGTATGTGTTTGTGTACATGCAATATGCGTGTGCAAGAGTGCTAGTGTGTGCGTTTATGTGTATGTGATTGTGTTGCGTGTGTGTCGTCACGCATATGCATGTGTGTGCATGCGTGTGTGTGTGTATGTGTGTATCCCATACTGACGGCATGTTTTACTTGAGGGTGTGGCGTCTGCGTCAATCTGTTTTCTCCCTTGACCTTTGACCTGGGAGTGGCAGCCGATGACCAGAGACAGTGTGGAAGAATGCAGAAGTTACCAGAATCAGGCCTCCCTCCTTCCTTCCCCTCCCTCCACTGCCTCACTTGCCCCATACTTGAGATTCTCTTGCTGTTCTCTTCATGTGTGGCTCACTCTCTTTCTGAGGCTTTTATTTATCTCTTCTTCTTCTTCTTCTTCTTCTTCTTCTTCTCTCTCTCCTCTCTCAATTACAGTCCTGCCCTCTGATCCCTCTGCTGCGCCATCAGCTGACCTTCTATCTCCTCTCCAGCTATCAGTCCCTCTGTTTCTCTGCTTCTCCTCCCTCTATCTCTTCTCTTTTCCTCCTCTTTTCTCTTCTGGACCTCTCGGCTGTAATTATGATCTCTCTCTGGCTTTCTGCCTCTTCTCCCTATTTTCTTCTCCTCTCCTTCCAACCGCCGTTTCCTTTCCTCCCTCTCTTCCTCTGCCCTTCATCTCATCCAGAACGTCTCTGCATGTACTGTGGTGAGTCTAATCTCATTCTGGCCTGTCTATTTTCTTTCTTTTTTCTTTCTCCCTCTCCTTCACTCCCTTTCTCTCCTTCCTTCTCCTGCTGACCTTCTAGCTGTGAAGCTGCACTGGGATCCTGCTCTGTGGGCCCGGCTCCCCCACAGGAATGTGCTGTTTGTACATAAACATATCAAGAGCACTGATAAGAGGGAGTCTGCACAAGGACAGCCTTCTGACCAGTAACACAATACTATCAGGGGAACTCTTGAGGAAGGAAGACAAGATTTGTCATTAAGCTCTACAGAGGAGTTGGGGAATTCCTGATCGTTGGGTCAATGATCTACTCAGTGCGCAGGCCCCCAAGCAAGCCAGGGTGTCCAGAACTTGTATAGTTGCTATAATACACTATAATCATTTTGTGAAACCTAAACATCTCTCTGATATCAGTTCAAAACAGTTTCCAAAGCTGTTTTAAAAAGAATTCTTACTTATTTAATTCAAATTGGCACGAAACATTCCCATATTTTCATGCAGATAATAATCTTCAGACGCAAACTAAGTGAAAAAGTCTTTCAGCAATCCGGTTCAATATTCAACAAACTGAATGTGGGTTTCGAGTGATGATGTCAGCCGTGCGATGGACGTGTATTTGCTTTGTCGGCACTCTCCAGAGGCGACATTACACACTGTTGACTGACTGTTTACTGTATAACAAAGGTCAGAAGGAGCGAGCCCTCCAGTTAGAGCGGCGGAGGAGCAGCTGTGCGAACGAACGCATGTAACCACTTAGTCACGGATGCCTGCACCGATCTCCCTCGAAACGACGGGTGCGGGGGTACGCCGGTCGCCATGGCAACGGGACACACCAGTTGACTCATCGCCCTGCAATGGAGCTGGACAAACCTTGGACTTCCTCAAACATAGGAAACGTTGCTCACTGCTCAAAACGTCCAGTCTAG
This sequence comes from Centroberyx affinis, assembly GCF_046629955.1. Lineage (NCBI taxonomy): Eukaryota > Metazoa > Chordata > Actinopteri > Beryciformes > Berycidae > Centroberyx > Centroberyx affinis. The sequence goes on from NW_027282282.1 coordinate 25,796, forward strand.
TGTCTTGTAGTTAGACCTAACATCCGAGACGTAATTGCACGAGGGTGTCGGGTTACAGGCAGAACACATGCAGCCGGGCCACACAATGGCTGCTCTCTCCTTTGCCACTATGCTGCACAGAGAGCTGAGAAAATGAATGAGGAAATAAAGGAGACGCCTCAGTTTCCCTAAACACACCCTAGTATCATTCCAAATGCATGTTCTATGCATGCAATTATGCAGGTTTAATCCACTTTTTTACTTCAGAGTTCCCACTTTTCAGCTTCTCTTATATATATTCTTTTTAAAATTTCCTTTTACAGCAGGAGGGGGCAGTGTAGCGCAGGTGTTTGAAGCACAGGTAAAAGCCGCAGGTAGAGTCAGGTGAGAGGCAAGACTCTCCACCCTCTCTTTCAACTTGTCAAACCTTTGCACTCGTGTCCCTTGGCGTAGTTTTTTTTTTTTTCCCCCAGTTCCTGTCCTTTATTGCATAATGTTCAGCCCCAATCCAAAATGCCTATGGGAGCTTATCTGATGTGGTTTAGTTTTGGGTGACTGAGTCAAATGTGTGTGTGTGTGTGGGTGTGAGTGAGTGAGAGAGAGATCCAGAGGGAGAGAGAGAGAGAGAGTGCCTCGGTGGGAATTGGCAAGCAGATGTGTATGTGTGCCTATGTATGTGTGTGTGTGTGTGTCTGGGCAGGTCTGTGTTCTCGGAATCAGTGCCCTTATCAGCAGCGGCGGAGCCAACAACATAAAAGGGGCCGTGACTGGTTTCCAAAACAACGGCGGGGAGAGAAAATAAATGGTGCATTCCCCCCCCATGCTGGTAAAAAGGGTCCAGCTGTTATCTCAACACAGCATACCCAGTAGATAGGAAATAACAGGTCTGCACACTGCGCCCCTCCCGGCAAACCCAGCTCTCCATTACCTTCCGCTCGCTTTGCCTCTGAGTTTTTTTTTTCCACCTTTCCGTATCTCTTTGTCGTCCTCCCTTTCTCTCCTCCCCCCTCTTCCCTTTGTGCCAAGGAACTAACAGTTTTTCCAGCTCCCTCTTGGTGCAGATCTATCAGCGTCAGTTTTCTCCCTATAATCCCCTGTCTGGTCTCCAGGTATTCTCCCTCAGGCTGTGGGCCAGAACCTCTCCTGCCAGACCAGTCTGCCTGGTTTACGTTTTCCTCCCAGGTAGCATGCATTTGTATGGGCGGTAGATGCTGGTGTCCTGCAGAAACATTGCGCCTCCTGTGTCACCATTTTATTTACTGTATTATTTATTTATTAAATATTATTTATTTACTGTAATTGAGGTTCTGACAAAGGAACAAGCAACAAAGCATTTTGTCCCATCCCCACTAATTGTGATGCAGTAGATTCGCCCATTTTGGCCGAATGACAAATTGAAACTTAGCGAAATACAAAACTTTCTTCTAAACTGCAGCGGGCGAGTGCTGGACTCACCGAGGATAACTGACCTTGTTTTGCGTAAATATTTTTTTTCACACCATCTTCACCACAACTAGCCACTAAGAAGAAGAAATTTTGTGAAGAAATGTAGTGTGTACAGTTTACTGGCATCCCGCTACATGATTTCTGGGTAATGAAGTCCTTCAAACTGTCAGAAATTCAAACCGTTACCTCCCTCTGCCACACGGGGCCGCCAGAGTGCGAAGTTGCTGGATGTCTTATTGCAAAACCAGTCTTTCTCAATAACGGAAAACAAATTCAGGCT
>NW_027282282.1:30000-43863 GCF_046629955.1 Centroberyx affinis
CACATTATCCCAATGCCTACCTGACTGACTATATGTATATTCTAGGGAGGGTATGATACTTATCTTACAATACGATTCAATATGCGATATGTGGTCCATGATTCAATACAACCACAAAACCACAATGTAATAAATAAAGGTTTAATGACAACAAAGTCTGACTGTGCAGAATTCTGTTTATTTCTGAGCCACAAATCTTTCTAGCGATGGCATTGGCTGCTAGAATGTAAATAAAAGTGCAAATAATATAATTTGGATGGAGAACTTGTGGAATTGTGATGGTCAAGGGTCTCATTTGTGATTACTCGCGATTTATTTTTCTGCCCCACGATACGTATCACATTTTTGTATTGGGATATATTGAATATATCGTCCCGTCCCTATTATTCACCTAATAATACAAAGTTTCCATTCTGGGCCAGCAGGGGTGTGAGTGCAGTCCAGTAGCAGAGACCTTTACCAGCAAACACAGCTGTCCAAAAATGATTAACCACAGAGGAGAATTTCTGATAGATCATGTGACTTATTTTTCCATTGCTTCATCTAGGGCCAGGTTTGACTTTGAGGTCAAAGACGTGACCTTAAAGGCCACAGGTCATATGGCATGTCTGCTCAGGTAGAATACCTCCCATTCAGCCAGCCTGCGAGAGGAGGATCACGGGTTGTGGACAGAAACACAAGTGAGGAATTGGACACCTCACATTCTTCACTGGAACCCATAAATCCTCCTCCTCCTCCTCCTCCACACTGAAGCTCTTGTTTCTCTCTCTCTCTCTCTCTCTTCCTCTCTCTCTCTTTTTATTGCACTTTCACTTCATTCCACTCCCACTGCTTATCCCGTAATCCATGCCTCGCTGTTTGCACGAGAGAGAGAGAGAGAGAGAGAGAGAGAGAGAGAGAGAATTTGTGTGTTTATGAGGGCGTTCGTCCCCTCTTTCCTTTCTCTCTCTCCTTGCGGCTTTTCTTTCCGCTTGTACGCTTCGGGGCTCGCGGCTTCACAGCGCCTCCACTGCCGGCCCGATAATCTGTCGCTGCTGTCGTGCTAACACACATTTTCTTGAATTTGAAGTTTGCACGGTCTTTAATGTGCCGAGACCGAGTTTCCTGACCCCCAAAAGCAAAAAACCCCATTGTATATATTTTCAAAAATGCATGTAAAACAATGGGAAAAGCATCAGCGTTTCCCAATTTCTATACCCGTTTTTTCCCCCCCGACAATTCCCCACCTCAACGCCTCCTCCTGCCCGTCCCACCGCTCACCTATCGCTCCTCCTCTCCACTCCCTCTCTATCTCCACGCCCCCCCCACCCCACCCTCCCGCGGCCACTCCCTTCCGCCCCTGCTGACCTTCGCTCTCTCTCTCTCCCTCCATCTGCCCAGCTTGCCGCATTCCGATCCTTTGCCATCATACCTGCTTCTCACACAGGCCTATAAAGCCCTGCAGTTTTCCTCTCTGCAGTAAACCAAGCTCCGGACAAAGGATCTTTGGTGTTAACTCTGGACTCTTGGCCCGCTGTTCCCCGCTACCACCCAGGGAGAAACACAGAGAAAAGAGTGTCAAAAAACAAACACAAAAAAACGGGGGGCGATGCCAGTAACATGGAGGAGCGCTTTTGTGTGTGTGTGTGTGTGTGTGTGTGTGTGTGTGTGTGTTTGTTTCCAGCTCCGCTCAGCTCGCAGAGTCATTTCGGTCGGTTTTATAAGGCAGTGGCGGCCAGTGCCAACGTCTGCAATTCTGGTGCAGAGAGCCGACACAGAACCCCACATATAATGACCCTTTATGAGTCATCCGCGGTCAGGACGGGAAGCGCAGATCCAGATTTGAGGCTTAGATTTGGAGATGTTCGAATTCTTTTTTTTTTCTTTTTTTTTTCTCCCAGCCGTGATGGGGAGTGAGTCACGTCAGCTTTATTTCCCTTTCGTGAGTGCCTGCTGTTTGGCCCGCGCCATTGTGTTTCTCTTTTATTGTTCTCCTCTCGCCGCGCCAACGTGCAACTCTTGCTTACTTTGGAAGGTGTTAAGAGCCTAATAGCTTGAGCACATTTCGGGTTATGTTTTTTGAGGATGAGGGCGGCGTTTTTTTCGATGCCAACGTCCAAGTTTTAATACTTGGGAAAGCGTGAAAGCGGGTGAACACAGGATGAATGCAGGATGCCTTGTGAACCCAGCCTGGGACCAGAAAGTAGGGCTGAACGATTTTGAAAAGATATCTTAATTGCGGTTATTTTGACTGATATTGCAATTGCGATATGATTTGCGATATTAGAGGGAATGATAATTTTTACATCATTACAGATTTTCATTGAAAAACGTATTAAAATGATTATGGTGTGATTTTTGCGGGGATCTGTACCAAACAAAGATGTTTTCTTAAGTCTGTAGAATATGATGTGTAGGCCAGGACATCTCTGCAGACACACACATTTCACCTTTAACAAATATTGCACCTCCTGCGATTTGAAAATTGCTGTAGGCCATATTGCGATTTTGATAAAATTTCGATTAATTGTTCAGCCCTACCAGAAAGCTGCTAAAAGTGCACACAAACTTCATAGTAGACACTTCAAAGGTCAAATGTGATATTTAACACCGCCTGTGTGCACCATTATCAATGTTGAGTGTCCTATTGTAGCAGTGCCAAAGTGGCACATTTTGGTTTCATGACAATGCCACCACTTGACACCAATTGTCTGCGCTCCTTTGTCATGAACAGATGACAGATATTATCGGTCACAGAGTGTGAAATTCAAACACCGACTTCCAAAAAAAAGCCAATTCCCAGTGAATTCAGTGACTCAGCCAGGTGGGGCGTTCTGACTAGATTCACCCGACTTTCACCACAGCTCATTAGATTGTCACAGCAACCATGATGAATTCCTCACCAGTGCTTAATTTGTAAATGATGAGGTCCCGGAACACCAAGGGGTCGGTGTTCCCGCGAGTCGGTCTGGAGGGAAAAGGTTCCGGAACATATCAAGACAACAAGCACATTGGAGGCACGGTGGTGCTCAGTGTAGCCATACAGCTTACTGTAGACCAACAGCCTTAACATTACTGAATGACTGACTATATGACCTTAGAGCTCCGACTACTGCTGACCTATAACAATATTTGATTATTGCATTTTTACAAACCTGTCCTTCAAGAAGTGGACTAAAGATATAACTGCGTTTACAAAAAAAACAAAACATGCTTACCTTGTCTAATTTTCCAAAAATAGTCCACACAGCGAACATATGGACAGCAAATTCAACTGTCTTTTAGCCATGACGATGCCTGAAGTTTACCATAACACACTCTGCAGAGCAGCTCACTCACGTGACATGATTACTGTGCGCTAGTTGCCACTTTCTAATAGGGTAATCACCTGTCTTCATATGGAAATGAGCCAGTTAGGTTTTTGGAAGGGAGGGGAAAGGAAGTGTCAACTATTGGGATTATTAAAAAAAACAAAAAAAACAAAAACTCTCATGCCACCAGAGGTGCCGGGTCCACACAAATAAGTTCCAGAATGCAGGTAGTCCAAAACCACGAGATGCCGGATCCTGTTCCGGCAGGATCCGGCACAAATTAAGCACTGTTCCTCACACTGCAGTAAGCAAATGACAGGTCTATTCATGCTTTATGTTTCAATAAAATGGTGTATTGACGCTGACTTTGAAGTCCAAAAATGAATTCTCTACTCTCTAGTATTTCCAAATTGGACCTTTGTTCTTTTATAATGGAAGTAGAGACCGGGATCACTGTTGACTTATATGGTATCTCTCTCAAAACTCTCTCATAACTGCCCTTCATCTCAGTGAGGGGGCTTTGTGAAGAACTCCCCCCACCTCTATAATGCTAGGGGGTTACATATGTATTTTCTTAGCTGATACACCCATACAATTTCCCCTCTGTCTCAGTGGGACGTTTTACCAGTTTGTAGCTGTTTTAGCCCTTTGTGTTGCGTGGGCCAACAGAAAACCATTACATGACTTGCTGATGGATGGTGTTGGGCCTCGCCCCGAGGAATGTCAGAGCAACTCCGCTTGTAAATCATAACGGTCTTCAAAGATGTCTTCACCAATACACAGTCAATGCAGAGCTAACATGGCTAATTCCCCTTATTAGAGAGCATCTCTCTCTATATTTAAGATGTTTCATTAAATGGGAATGTTGTAAACAGTTTGAGCATGTGATGGGCTTTGTTGCAAATGAAAGAAAAGAAGGAACACACTCTTACAAATTGGAGAAATTGAAGTGATTTTACTTTTTAAAGAACAGCAGGTGATTTATTTCCTTGGACACATTGACAGATTTAGAGCCAAGATATTTAAGAGATATGAATATGAACTTTTTCTAAAATGAAGACATTGCATTTTTGAAAGAAACTTTTCATATATATCACCATCAGTTTTCATTTGTTTTGGTACTATGGCAACTATCCCCTCCAAATTCAAACTTCATCTCTTCAGCAAAGAGCTGAGCATTTCCAACAACTAGCTTTTGAAATCTGCCTGCTTTAACCTGGTAGTAATGGTGGTTCATTGTTCTTCACATAACAGGTAATCAAAATACACACTACCATAACACAAAGACTTTCACAAAGTATGAAAGATTAGATAAGGGAAATGTATACATTGCTATATTTGCTGTTGGAGTGAAACTTGCTTTGCAAGTCAGCTCTCGCCCATGCCACCCACACTAAGTGGCCTCCCTTTCTATGTTTTTGTTTTTAAATTATACCACATTACACCAACGTGATGAGGCCCTCCTCCAGCAGCCACACATTAGAGTAGGCCCAGCGTAAACACTGCAATCAGGCTTTGTGTATCATCGTGCGTTTGAACACATGGACCCACCCAGCTGCACACATGCTGCGGACCCAAGCAAGCTGGGGCAGGAATATATATACTTATACACAGTGGGTCGAGGGGGAGAGATGGGAGGAGAAGAAACGATTGAAAACACTTTTCCACATACTTGTGTATCCCTCTATCTTCACCTGTGGCAGGCCCTGCCCACACTTCCTGGTAAACTCCCATACTTGAAGAGTCCCACCCAGCTCAGCCCAGATCAGGCGCTGATAAAGACTGTGTGAAAACATAATATTATGGCCATGACACTATGCACAGTACTAATCTGTCTGCAGGCTAATGTTACACAGAAATACCAGGCTTGTAATGTCATATCCTCGCCTTGTACATTTTGTGTTGACAGTGATCCCTGACTTTGTATCATATGCTCATTATCAGCATGTTGAGCAAGCTGTTTGCTTGCTGAATGGCACATTACCAACAGTCGTAAAGGGTACGAGTTGAATGCCAGTCCACAAAGGGAACATGGGAATAGCTTCAATTGATGTAGAACTTAATTAAGTAATACTTTTTCTTCCTTCTTTTATTATGTAAGGTTATAACGCTGTTAAACATTTTATGCACAAACTGTTTTTGGGCAGTGTGTGTGCAGGAGGGGGTCAGAGCCAGCTGATCAAAGGGGACTCAGACCAGTGTGACTCACAGTCACATCATGTTACAGTATGACCATGAAGTCACCAATTACAGTTTTAATTCAATAAGAAGTTCCATAGCAAACGTCCCGTCTCTCTTCACCTCTCTGTCTCGACTGCAACACACTCAACTAGAAACTGAAAAATATGGTTTTCATCGGAAAATACTGTGACAGGCCGTTAGTGAATCTTCCTGGTGAATATGTGAAGTGTTCTCTGAATGCGAAACTGTAAGCTGTTGGGTCAGCTTCAACTAAAACACTCAAAGACTGACTATGTGTGTGTGTGTGTGTGTGTGTTTCTGTCTGCAAGTGTGTGGCATTGGTGTTCATCTCTGTATGTATCTATATATATATGCATGCATTTTTATGTGTTTGTGTCCGTGGTCCATGTTGCATTATGGCACGCAACCAAGTGGACAAAGACAGTGAGTGGGGGCGGGTGGGTGGGTGTGGGTGTGGATGGAGGCATTGGTGATGGGTCAAACTTCCAAACTCAAGGCAATTGAATGGACATCATAGCGAGTAAGCAACGGCTGCTGAATCGGACCGATCGAAAATGAATATAACATGAGAAAGTGACGGGTACGAAACTGCCTTTTTTTTTTTTTTTTTACAAAAGGTGACTCAAATGAACCGGTCCTGAATCGATTCACTATTGTCAGATCAAGTTAATTAAAAGAATCTGTCATCCCACCCCCAAAAGCCACACCTCAGCACGCCCAGATTATCTTTCACCTGTGTGTACGTGCCAGCTAGACTGCTCTGCAGATATGTCACTGCGGCTAGACACATGAAGACAGGGTGAGGGCCGGTTTTCATGAATGGATCTCTCACACACTTCTGTAAACAGCGTTGTCGGTGTGTGAGTCACTGAGAGAGAGAGAGAGATAGAGAGAGAGAGAGAGAGAGAGAGAGAGATTGGCACGCTGTGTGTGAACGCGTGCATCTGCCATGACAGGACACATTGTAGTCTTGGGCCTTTGAAAGATTCGGGCTGACACATGCAATGGACACACACACACATTGGACTATAGAGGCAGAAACACACGCTGAGGAAGAGAGTGAAAAACACAAACACACATTCACACACAGATGGATACGCATTCATGTGCCCGTTGTCATCCATCGGTTTCGCCAAACATATCCAACATATTTCCTCAGGTACCCGCGACCGTAGGATGAGCTAAATTTGGACTTTTATCAGTGTTGTTGAGGTAAGTGTCAATTATCTCTGCCAGGGTCTAAAATCCTCCTCTGTACATTCCCACTGCGGCCGAAGAAAAAAAAAAAAAAAAAAAAAAAAATACTCTCATTTCCAGGCGCCAATCCAATGTTTTCCCTGTTACTTTTCTTTTCCGTGCTCTTTCTCAGCGCCTCGGAGCCTTTTTGGATGTAAAGCGCTGACATTTGAAGCACACTGTTCGTATTGTTCTGCAGCTCCAAGGTGGGGGGTTGCACTTCCATTTACTATGCTTAGGAGAGTTGTACTGTTATTGCTGAGGAACTATATGGATGATGATTTACACCACAGTAAGAGACAGAGGGAGGGAGGGAAGGAGGGAGAGAGGGGGGGGGAGAGAGAGAGAGAGAGAGAGAGAGAGTGCAAAAACAATAGAACTGGAATAACTTTTATCCTATGCATATGAACTTTTATCCTATATGCATGTGAATAGCACAAATACACAAATCACTTTTACACTAAAACGAAAGCATATATTAAAACAAATGCAATATATGATGACGACATGATGGTAATTCATTCAAGATTTGATTGTTTCACTGCAACTCCAAAGACCGCCTCCACTCTGGCAGTTCTATAGCTCTTGTGGAGAATGGGTTCCTATGAGTCAGCCTTGTCGCCAAGTTGCATAACATTCAACCGGCTCTTCCTTTACATGCCTTCAGGCTGTATGTTTTAACTCAAACTTTGAAGAAACTCTCTTCCCCGACTAATCGACGGTGCAGACACATGCCCGGACGAAAACCTCCACAATTGCCTTCTCCATCGTTGAAAGGTTTTAGCCCGAGGACCGTCTCAGAATAGCTTTTTTGAAGTGTTGTATGACTCGGTAGATCAGCTGTTGATGCGCTCTTTAATAAACGCAAATCTCGCTAGATGGTCCGTGTTGGAGCCCCATATCTATTTATGACATCCAAGTAATTGAAACCACACACACAAACTAAAACAACGGAGGTTATTGTAACCAGCGCCTGGCATTTAAATTGGAAACAGAGCAGCTTACTTTTTGACTCATACCATTTTCTCTACTTTTACTAAAAAAGTGTAAAAAAGAGAGACTGTAAGTTGGCTATGCACGGAAAAAAAAAAAAAAAAAAGCACAAATTCACAGACTTCCTTTTCCTTTAAAAGTCTCTGCCAACATTTATTTGTCTTTGCATTGTTCTGCGGGCCGGAGGGACTGTTTGGGCTATGAGGCCGGCGTTCCTGCTCCAGATAAGAGCCAAGAGAATACTCCCAAGAGAATACTCATGTCGAGAGCGTGAGCCTCGGCGCATTAAGGTGAATGTTTCAGCGGAGGACTACAACTGTGAATGAGTTTGCCCTGGAGGAGAGACGGTTACAAATCTCCGATGACACATCCAGGCTGCCGTGTTTCCACACTTGCGGCTCGCACACTGTATGGGTCAAACGTATCCCCGTATCCACGGCAACCGCGCCCCAAACTATTTCCGCGGCGGTCGTATATATATGTGTCTGGCAAAGCTATCGTCGCTCTGTAGTTAAGCCTGTTGCCGTGGCGACCGTGGGTGTGGCGAGCGCCAGAGCAACGAGAGGGCGGGAGGAGGAAAAGGGATCACGGGAGGACTCACACAGAGGAACACGTGGTGTGTGTGTGTGTGTGTGTGTGTGTGTGTGTGTGTGTGTGTAGATAGAAGTAGAGAAGACAGATAAATGGCATGTGATGAATCAGACTTGGAAGAATAGACATAATGAGAAGTGCAAGGGTTCCACACATACACACACACACACACACATTCTACAAATAAAGAGTCTCTGTTATACAAAGCAGGAAATGCTGCTCTTGAAAGAGAGAGAGGAGGGAGAAAGAGAGAGAGAGAGGCTAAATTCAAATAGAGAACCCAACTTTTTGTGGGCACTGGTAAAATGGGCGCCGGGCCACTGTGCTGAGTAGGACCAGGTTTTTCCATGGAACATGTTCGTTTTCTCTCCTCCTCCTCCTCCTCCTCCTCTTCTTCTTGCTCCCTTTTCTGCCCATGTTTCTCCTCATGCGACCTTTATGCGAAGCGTACCATTTTATTGGTTCAAACTGCTGCGAAGAAGTTGTAAGTGACGGTCTGGTAGCAGTTGATGGCAGGAGAACACGTAGTTGGTCCTGTCATTATGTTGCACTGAATTGCAAAATTTGTCTTAAAGGGGAAATCCACCAAAAGTGACCTAGGGTGTTACTCTGCAAAAGCTAAAAAAAAGTGTGGAGGCACTGGAGCAGGAATGACAGGAGTGGCAGAAAACTCAGGACAAGAGAGCGTCAGTTTTTATAGTGTTGAATATTCATGATTATGTTTATACAGGTAGAATATAATAAAGCTACTGGTCGAAAAGTATAAGGTCATAGGAACAAGACTGAACAACCAATGATAATTATAGTTCTAGAAGACAACAAGTTATTATTTTGTCAAGTTGACTTGGCCAATGTTATCTATCAATGTTATGTTAAATATGGGTCAAGGTTGCATATTAAGTGGGCATAAAGCAATGTTGCTTAGTTTAGATGCTTTTCCATTTCTTCCTCAACACAGGTATGCCTGAAATAATGAGCCGGAGCCTGCTGCAGCGGCTGGTCCTGCACCTGCAGGAGGGTTCAGGCCTGGGATCAGGTACTAGGCCTGGGGTAGGGGTTTAGGGTGTCATCCTGGCTGTCCTGGTACTTACAGAGCACAGCCAGCTTGCTAGTGTTCCCAACAGCAGAGATAGAAAAATATGCTGACTATCTCAAAACATTTGGTTTGGATAGGAATCGAGCTAGGGACGAGCCACTATATGTTTTTCCCTTTTTTTCATTTTTCACTTAGCCTCTCTGTGTGCATCTATGAAGATCATAGTGTCTGGGGTTAAGTATTTAAAAGGGAAGATTGCAGGCAGGTACATTTACAGGACAGTAAAATATGTATAGATAGATAATCTATACATATTTTACTGTCCTGTAAATACCTGGACCCGTAGTCGTAAAACATTTAAAAACAGATGTACAGATACAGAATCCCTGTATAGGTCACATAAAAGACAGTGCACTATGATTTACAATGGTAGCCGCTGGTGAACACACTTTTATAGTATTGCAGTACTTTGAGTGTGTTTACCCAACTTTCTATTTGTGGAATAAAGTTTCAAGGCTGACATAAATCTGCATGATAAGAAGTTCATAGCATATATCATAGTACGTTATATAAGGATAGAATGTTTATGAAAAAAAGCACAAATTAAGGCTTTCTTGAAAATATAATTGTTTTTTGTGGATATTTGCCCAATGAGGATCATCTACTGTACTAGAGGTCATAGTTTACTGGTGTAAAAGTGCAGTGGCTCAGTCTGTAAGTACAGCAGTACTCTTACTGTAAGACACTTGTCTGTCCACCGGCCCCAGGCTGGGGTACTGGGGCGTTTCCACCCTATTATTTCTCCAGTATAGTGCTAAGAACCTGCCGTACCTGAGGAAAGTGCCGTAAAACAGGTCTGCGCAATCTGACAGGAAGGGGTTGATTTCACTAGTTAAAGGTATAGTGAAGGTCCAGTTGCAACACAATGGGCTTTAAAACACTAAGAGTCGTCCAAAGTGCATTGTGCTCATACTGTGTCCTGATAGGACGGGTCGTTGGACAGCTTGTTGTTATGGTAACCTCAAACACGATGAAATCAATCGTGGAGTTGAGAAATTTCAGGAAAGTTGCTGGTATGATGGCGTCAGTTTGGAGAAATGCAAGAAAATCCATGATAATGACATTTACTTTAGGCTATTCAGGCTGAGACACTTCACAGTTTACAGGACTGTTGTACATTGCAAATGATCTTTGAGATATTTGGAAGATTTGTATCATGATTAACATGACAAATGAATCTCCACCCTGTGTGTCTTTTATGGTCGATTGGAGCACAGGGGAGAGAGTTACACCCATTGACACACACCCTTACAGTCCTGCAAGCTTGCCTACACACACACACAAACACACACACACACAAACACACACACACACACACACACACACACACACACACACACACACACACACACAGAGACCCAGCCAGACACACCTTCGGCCAACCTTGTGCAGGGTTGAGGGCTGACTGCGATAACTCTTTCAAGACGTTTATAGAGTGTTGCGGCCCACACAGAGTAAAGGTCCATCAGTGTCATTTATCTCTGTGTACACTTACTTATCCCGCTGTAAAATCCTGCTCACCGCTGCACACCAGCCAGTCAAACAAGAAATAACACACACACACACACACACATAGTAAAATGATGACAACGCCCACTTTGAGGACTGCTTAGCCAGCAGATACAGTATCAACTTCAGGCTATTGATGTAGTAGTGACAGATGATATGACAATCATCTGCAGCATGTGACCGGTCCTGATGAAAGCCTGTTTGGATAGCTGGAGGAGAAAAGAATGAATGGCAGTAGTAAATACTAGAGAATATATATATATATATATTATTGATATTGTTGGATTGAATCTACTGCTGGGTGATATTTTGTGCTGATAATCAATATTTTTAAATTTTACCATTATCAGAAAACCCCCCAGAAAATTCCCCCCCAAGGAATGTATGTATTCAGTGTTTCTCCCTGAAGAATAATGATACTGCTACTACTACTACTACTACTACTACTACAACTACTACTGTTACTACTACTAGTACTACTAAAAATAATAATTGACACATACTTGTGCGGAAACTGATCAAAATGTTGCATACTGACTGTTATGCATCTTAATAAAAAGCCAATGTTGGCCCGATATATTGATCTAACCCAGCAAATACCATTGAGAAACTCATGCTAGCCATATAACAAAAGAATTATCAGAATCAGAATCAGAATCAGAAATACTTTATTGATCCCCGAGGGGGAATTGGGTTACATTGCAGCTGCTCACAAGTGAATATATACAAGCGTAGAGAAATTATAAGAAATTATAAGAAAAATAGAAATACGAAAGTAAGAAATATGTAAAATATGTGCATTATACTACAATATATAACAATGAGAATAAAAATAATAATAATAATATAGAAATAAGAGAAATAAGAATTCTGTACAATATGCATCATACTCCCAATATATACATACACCAGTGTAAATAATTAAATAATTAATAAGTATTGCATAGTTGAATTATTGCAGTTGAATTATTGCACAAAAAAATTAGTATTGCACAGTTAGATATAAGTTATAAGTTATGGGTTATAACTGCTGACAGGGTGAAATAGGTTCAAGAGCCAGTCTACTGACTCAGAGTGTCTGACACTCTGAGGGAGGAGTTGAAAAGTTTGATGGCCACAGGCAGGAATGAGTTCCTGTGGCGCTCTGTGGTGCATCTCGGTGGAATGAGTCTTGCACTGAATGTGCTCCTGTGCTTGACCAGCAAGTCATGGAGCGGGTGGGAGACATTGTCCAAGATGCCATGTAACTTGGACAGCATCCTCCTCTGTGACACTGCCACCAGAGAGTCCAGCTCCACCCCCACAACGTCACTGGCCTTGCGGATCAGTTTGTTGAGTCTGTTGGCTCAACAAACTGATCATAAGGTACATTTGCATGTACACGCTGTATTGACAAACATCTAAAATGGTGCAAACACACACTTTGAGGAGTGCTAGGCTAGCAGATACAGTATCAACATATGGATACTGCTGTAGTAGCGACAGATGATATAATCTGCAATAATAATCTGCAGCATGTGACCAGTTCTGATGAAAGCCTGTTGTACTGCTGATAGGCGGAGGAGAATAGAGTGGAGAGCAGAGTAAATACTGCTGCTTACCATACAACAAAAGACCGCAAAGAGTTATTATAGGGCACATATGCATGTACCTGCATGTAAAAAAACACAGTGACAGAGAGACGGGAACAGAGACAGAGAGACCGAGACAGAGATGATGTTGTTATAGCACATAATTACAATGTTGTTCATGTCCAAATATGATCGGAAGCCTGTTTCACCACCGTAACGACAACAAACCCTTATGTAGGGAGGAATGAGAAATGCCAGTACCGCTGCAGTTATTTTGGTGACAACACATTTTTCGTATTGTTTATAGCGATTGTTTTATCTTTACAACTCCTGATATTAAGGTGTCAGGGGTGTACAGTGAGATAACACACAAGTCAACAATTGCACAACTTGCAGTCGAGGGTAGTTCCTTTATTTCATGTTTCTTCAGGTGTCATGTGATGTTCAGATGGCTTCTTTATCTTTAGCAGTGTAGGAACCAGCAGAAAACTGGAGGCCCGGTTTCTTCTTTCTGTGGCGATTCCTGCATAAACATCACCAGAACTTCGTTAGATGGTGACGCATCGTTTGGCTTGGCTAAATTAATGAGAATCACAGGTTCAACCGGGACGTGGTTTCATAATTATGGTGGAATCACCTGAAATCAATTTACTCCCAGAAACTTAGAGAGAGATTTATTCTTCTTCATAAATCTGGACTCTAGACACAATGTAAATTTTGGCTCATGTGGCTTTTCCCAATGGATCAACAACATTTTTTTTTTTATTACTAAACTTAGAAGCTATTCTACCAAATTTGAAGCATGTTTCTGATGATGATATATGATTTCCAAAAAATTCCCATTTCTCTACTCTCATCTGAATTTCACATAAAACAGGAATTCCCCTTTGGCATGGCACTGTATTTAGTTTTCTTCCAGCGTGTTACCAAATTTTCATCTTGCGGCAAACACTCAAATTCAGATTCACAACAGTGTGTCAATATTGCCTCACACGCTTTCTGCAGGATGACTGAGCCCGAGAAAATGCCCTCCGCGCATTGCAGTGGCACAAGTCACACACTCGGGTTTGCGTCCAGCTTTCGGAGTTGACTCTTATTTCTGTACGTTTCCATGACGATCACGAGGCCAAGGGAGCCACTGGCGGGAAAAAAAGGTTGGGTAGAGAAGATGGAGGGAAGAGGGAATGGAGGGGGGGTGGAGGGGGGGGACTGGTAGTGCCAAGGCTCATGAGTCATCCTGGGTTAGCGATCGGAGGAGGGAATGAATGAGGGAGGGGAGGCAGGAACGGAGGGCGGGTAACTGGAAGGAGGTGAAGGTTGCACCACTGTGCCGCTGTTATATTATGGTGAGAAACATGATAAAGGTAAAAGTAGA
>NW_027282283.1:0-15000 GCF_046629955.1 Centroberyx affinis
CTTACTTGTTAGCAAAATCAAATGAATTTGTTTTGCTAACAAGTCTCGTCCATGTAGCCGATGCCCAATACAGCCATGACCCAGCAGCCATAGAACTCCATTGTATTAAAAAAAAACTACCGACCGTAAACATGTTTTCCATCTCAGGAAAGTAGTTCCGTAGCAGAAAATAGTCCCCGGCGTAATGAAGAATTTGTTCCCATTTGAATTTGATTTGGTAATAACTACAACAGCCTGAGTTTTCATGGTAACAATTAGCGATTTTTAAAATAGAAACTATGTCTTTGTGAGCTGTATTAAAAGGTTTTTAGCTTACAATCGGAGCCAATGACTTCCGGTCTGAAGGCTAAAAAGGGAACGTGGGAAGTCAGAAAGTAACGGGAGTAGAGCAAACGCCTTGTTGATTTTGTTATTTTCATAGGATTCTTTGATGATCAGAAATGTATTTAAAAACACCAGCCGTATCCTTTAAGTAAACTTTTACTGGAGTATTTTTCAATTATAGTATTGTTATTTTAATTCAAGTAAAGGATTTGAGTACTTTTTCCTCCACTGTCTCCACCCCTGCACCTATAAAGCAGCAGCACTTGTTTGCAGGGAAAAAAAAGGGATTCCTGTCCTCCATCTCAAAGCTAATTCAGGATTCTTCACCTGACATTCCAGTGAATTTGGAAGAATGTATATAGATGCAATCAAGAAAAGACCTTCAACCTCCATTTTCTTTTTGGACCCATTTATAAAGTCTTGTCTGACAGGACATGTTTCTGGGGAAACTTTTTAATTACTTAGAATTACTTTTCTTTTTTTTGTTCCTGCCTCTTTCAAATACAAGAAGCAGTAGCAGGCTGATGGATGGCTAGCTAGTGAATGTAAAGATGTTATAATCCATCTTTAATGATAATTTGGTCATCTTTATTATTCATTTTTCATCAGGTTTCCTTGGAGTGACCTTGAATCTGAAGCCTGGCCATGCAATTCCTCCTGTTTACCTCTTTTCTCCTGCCCACCTCTCCTTTCCTCTCTCCTCTTCCCCTTATTTCCTTTCCTTTCCTTGCTCCTGTTCCTCCCTCCTTTTCTCGGTCTCCTCTTAACCCATCTCTTTTCCTCTTTCTTCTTCTCTCCTCTCCTCGTCCTTTTCCTTCCTTTTTGTCCTTTACTTTGCTACTCTTCTCTCTACTCCTGTTGACTTTTCCTCTTTTCTGCCTCCTATCCTCTTCTTCTTATTTCCTCTCCTCGCCTGTCTCCTCTCTTTCCTTTCTCCTCTTCCTCCATCTTCTCTTTTTCTGTCTCCTCTTAACCCATTTCTTTTCCTTTTTCTTCTCCTCTTTTCTCTCCTCTTGTCATCTGTTTCCTTCCTTTAGTCCTGTCCTTTACTTCTCTGCTCTTTCCTCTCTCTACTCCTGTTGACTTTTCTTTCCTCTTCCTTTTCTTTCTCCTCTTTCTCTCTTCCCTCGTCTCCTCTCCGCTGACTTCCTTTTCTATCTCATCTCTCTCCCATCCTCTGTCTTCTTCTTATTTCCTCTCCTTGCCTGTCTCCTCTTAACCCATCTGTTTTCCTCTTTCTTCTCTCCTCTCCTCCTGTAGTCCTTTTCCTTCCCTTTGTCCTTTCCTTTCTTTCTCTGCTCTTTCTCCTCTCTACTCCTGCTGTTGAATTTTATTTCTTCTTCTTTCCCTCTCTCTCTGTTCCCTCCTCTCCACTGTCTCTGCTGTCCTCTCCTCTTTTCTGTCTCCTTATCTCTCTCCTATCCTCTCTTCTTTCCTCATTTCACCTATCCTCTCTTCTCTGCTCTTCCCTCTCCTTTTCTTTCTCTTTTTTCCTCCTCTCTCCAGAGTTGTTGGACAGCAAGTAAGTCTCTCATTATTTTCATAATAGATGAGTACTGCTGAGAGGGAGTATTGTTACTCTGATCAATCACTGTGATTGGCATAACAGCTTTGTCACTGTAGAAACTGCCTGTCACTTCTGGATTAGCTTTGTTTTTCTCCTTTCCTCTACTCGTCTCCCTTCCTTCACTTTCATCTTCTTTTACTCCTCTCTTCTTTCTTCTATCACTCCTCCTCCTCTTCCTCCCCCTGTTCTCCTCTCACCCATCTCTCCCTTTCCCTTTCTATCCTCCTCATCCACTCGCTCCCCTTCTCCTCTTCTCACTACGCCCCCCATTCTGCTCTCCAATCCCTCTCTTATCCTCTCCTCCTTTCTTCTCTCCTCCACTACTTTCCTTTCTACTCCTCTCTTCCCCCTTTCTCCACTCATCTCCTTACATCCTCTCCTCTACTCTCCCCTTGTTTCCTCTCCAATCCTCTCTCCTCCTCTTTTCTTATCTCCTCTCTTCTCCTCCTCTCCTCTCTCTCCTCTCTCTCCTCCCCTCTCATCTCTCTCCTCCCCTCTCATTCCTCTCCTCTCCCCCTTTCTCCTCTCCTCTCCTCCTCCTTTCTCTTCTCCCCTCTTCTGCTCCGCTCCTCTCTCTCTCTCTCCTCCCCTCTCCTTCCTCTCCTCCTTTCTCCGCTCCTCTTCTCTCCTCTTCAGGCTGCCAATTAATCTTGCCCAGTGCTAATACCTCATGAATACAATTTAGTGACAGCTCAGGGAGGATCCATAAGGATTTAATGTGTTTATTAAAAGTTTGACTGCTGGTCGATGGAGAGTTCCCTTCTCCCAGAGGCCTATTCTCTCTTTGTCTTTGCCAGCAGGACAATGCACAGCATCTGGGTGTGTGTAGGGTGGTTTGAGTTTGTGCGTAGCGTGTGTGTGTGTATGTGTGTGTGTGTTCCTCAGGGCTGCTGCTTAGTAAATGATTTCCAATATTTGTGACACTTTGGGTGGCTGCAACGAAGCTGGCAGAGATGAGGCATTTCAGTAGTTGCTGGTCGATGGAAGGGATACAGACAAGTGAAGACTAGAGATTTTTTGTTTTATTTTGTTAGTTTTGGAATTGTTGTGAAATGGTTTTCAGGGTCGGCACAGTTGTCGTTGAGGTTAATGCAAACTTCAAGCTGTCACAGAGGTTAATCCAATCTGGACAAGTTGACTGGATGCCTTCAATTTAGTCCGCGGACAGAGTGTGTGTGTGTGTGTGTGTGTGTGTGTGGGCGGAAAGCGAAGCCAAATCGCCAAGGTAAATGTTTCAAGCGCACCTAAATGGAGTGAGACCATAGAAAAATTCCAAGGTCCCCAGGGATGACAAGTGACTCTGAGTGTGCTAGATAATGTAATAAAGATAACAGCTTGCTAACTTTAGGCCGGATAGCGGAACAGTTTCCAATTGCGGTCACATGCTCACTGACATAATTTCCAGTGTTTTCCTGGCCTTTTTTTGAGGAGCTCCCAACCGAAAAGTAAGTGACAGTTAAGTAACATTAAATTCTGAACTTAGTCATGAACAAGAAGCAGGAAGCCTTAAATTCCAATTTGGGTGACGGTTACTTTATGTACTTTATCGCCAGTTTCTTTCCCGTACCACTTCAAGTCAATCTGTTCTGTGTTGCTATAGCCTTCACAGCCTTAACTACCCAGTGAAAAGATAAAACACAGTAGCAGTTGCAGTAGTTTGGATGTGGAAGAGGCAGAGAAATACAGTCTCACAGTCTTGCTAAAGAAATGGTCACACTTTGACAGGATCACCAGGATAATTTAGATTTGTAGCTTAATTTTATATGTGTACACACGAAAATGTGTCAGTGACTGGGAAATGTATTATTATTATTGTTAGTATCACTACTATTATTAAGATCAAGTTGAATACATCGTTATGCACCTTCATTTTACTTTTTGCTGCATCCTCTTGGTTGTGGGTAGATATGTGGTTGGTGGGCTGTCTAACGTAGTTTGCAATTACTACTGTTTTATCTTTTTTGTGATATTGTACTGAGCTTTTAGTCTGTTAAGATTTTTTTGGGTGTGCCTGTGTGGAAAAGAAAGGCTGAAATAGAATAGAACAGAGTGGAGAGAGAGAGGGAACAGTAATACCCAACAGAAAAAAGTATGTAATGTGTATGTGTGTGTGGGTCTTTTTCTGCAGGAGGTTCAAGATGTAGAAAGATGTGAGAGAGAATTAGGCGGAGGTAGCAATTAAACATATGATATTAAACCTTCCAAACAATTTCTTTAAGTAATAATATTGTTGGATTTATGTGTTTCCAGATGTCCGGCGAAGAGGGAGAGGAAGAAGTAGCAGTGGGCCCCAGAGGCCATGGAGCAGGCGGGCAGGTAGCTGTAGTGTGAGGCAGGCAGGTGTAGTGTCAGGCAGGTGTGGTGTACTGTCAGGCAGGCAGGTGTGGTGTGAGGCAGGCAGGTGTAGTTTCAGGCAGGCAGGTGTAGTGTCAGGCAGGCAGGTATAGTGTGAGGCAGGCAGGTGTAGTTTCAGGCAGGCAGGTGTAGTGTGAGGCAGGCAGGTGTGGTGTGAGGCAGGCAGGTGTAGTTTCAGGCAGGCAGGTGTAGTGTGAGGCAGGCAGGTGTGGTGTGAGGCAGGCAGGTGTAGTTTCAGGCAGGCAGGTGTGGTGTGAGGCAGGCAGGTGTGGTGTCACGCAGGCAGGTGTAGTGTGAGTCAGGCAGGTGTAGTGTGAGGCAGGCAGACAAGGTGTTTGAGGTCCCCAAGTCCTGCCTGTGTGACCGAGTCAGTGGAAAGGTGGTTTCTGGCTGCCACACCGGCCTGAAGATGAGGATTCACTGGTAGAATACTGTTTATACTGTGCCAGTCACAGGTTTCTTGTGATGAAGGCACAGGTCCTAACACAGGCCATTTACCACCTCCGCCGCTCAAATCTCCTTGTTTTATTGTTATAGTATGGCATGGATTCAGAAGGGCCATACGATTTTGCTCTGGCTTACTTAAGTGACCTTAAGTAACTATGATTGCACTTTTTTTTGTCCCTAGGTTTAAACATTTCTGTTATTTTCCCGTACTACTCCTTTAATCCAGATGTTGTCATTTAGATTTTGTTATTCAATCTCTTATCCAATCCGATCACTTTTACCATGTAATCTTGATGTTTTCATAAACCTCTTGTTTTTTTTTAATTATCTCTCCTGTATGAATTAGTAATTTGCATCTCTTCTTTCTTTGTTTTTATCATTGTATATTAGCACTTTTTTGCTTCTATGTTTTACCACTGTGTGAATAAACTTAACTGAATTGTTTGCTGACCAATGATAATCTTTGGTCTTGAGCCATTAATGCCTTGCTGTGCCTTGGAAGTTGTGGTCTTGCATCTCTCATCACTTCATTTCAGCGCTGTACCAATGCCAGGAACAAAGGCTGGCAGAAGCTATTTGTCAGGGAGGAATAGGGATGGAAAAAACATTGACGTTTTGTATTTCTTCAACCAGTGACTCAGGGTTGTGGTCAATACTAGGGGTTTGGTGGACATCATCTTATGTGTTTGTTAGCCTTTGCTTACTGTTGCACCCAAGGAGCAAGAGGGCAGCTAACATACAAAGAGGAGATTGTATAGTGACAACAGGGGGAAAAAAGTAAAAGTAGAAAACAAACACTTTGGTTATAAAGTGCTTTACATAGAATAAAGGACACAAGGAAACAATTAGAAAATAAAATGGGATAATAAGAACAAGAGTGGAGAAAGGGTGTGTGTGTGTGTGTGTGGAGTAATATAGTAATATAGAGTATCCAAGACTCTTTTTTCCTTTTACATACATGAAATACCCATGATAGACATTTCTTGTTTTTGTGATGAAGTATCTGCATTTGCTGACATAATGTTTTAGAATGCACATCAGCCTTTGGGCCAAACACGCATGGTGACCCTTGATTTCAAGAGCTCAGAGATGTTGTGATCTTACATCTAAACAAATATATACTTTTGTATGTCTTGTTTGATTGGTTGGGTTGCTTACACGTGTCGACACATAGTCAACATGTGGCCGTAGATCTCCACACAGTACCTGGAGGCCTGCAGGAGAGCGGACAGCAACCCTCCAGCCTGGTCTTAAAATGCAAATAATGTGGAGGAGACACGACTAGAGACAGGCAGTAGTTTTGAAACAGAGTGGTGGAAAGTAATGGCGTCGAGGTGAGGGTGGTGGATTGGCGTACACTTGCCTTTACCTCTAGCAACTAGGTTCAATTTCCAACTCATGCAAAGATGTTTTCTACTGTGAGTGATGTTTGAAGTGAAGTATGACTAAAACCTTACTCAAACATTAACCAAATTGTTTTACCTGCCTAACCTTTATGAAAATTTTACTTGTTTAAATCTGACCCTAACCTCAACCAAAGTTGTTTAAGTTGCTTTACCTTAACCCTACCAAGTTCAAGTTTGTTTATTTATATAGTTCTTTATCACATGCATGTTTCCAAGGACTTTCCAGAGAATGAGCCTAACTAGATCTAGGAAGCAGGACAAAGCACACACAATAGAACACACACAATAGAAAAAAGACAATAGCAAGCCTACCTATCCTACATAGCCTAACCTATCTAGGACCACCAGCCTTAGACCCAGACTTAGAAGCATAACCAAAGTTGTTTTACTCGCCAAAACATATCCGTTAGCTAACCTTTTCATGTGATGAACAAATGAAAATGGTGCACCCAGTTTGTGTTATTGTCACATAATCCTTTTGTGGTGAAGGAACGTAATCTTCACATTATTTGTGTCCACAACATGTAATCTGTACAACATGTAAAATTTCACAAACACACTGATTGTGTTGACCCAACAAGTCCTCCAACCCATACGACCACATAGGTTGTTTGTTCCTACCCTCTAATACAACCCACAGGAGCGTTTCCAACGTGATCTCACAAAAATACATGAAACGACCTCGACAAATTTGAAAACGTTCCTCCGCCACAAATTGAATTATGTCCCAAAGGTTGGTTAATGGTTAAATTTAGGCAATTAAAACCACTTTGGTTAAATTTAGGCAAGTAAAACAAGTTTGGTTAAGGTTAGGGTTAAGGTTTTGGTAAAGTTTAGGCAAATAAAACAACTGGGGTTATGGTTACGCAACTAAAACAAGTTAGGAAAATGGTTTGGTCATGGTTAAATAAAAAAAAATTAAAATGTGACTCATGGTTGTATGTCCTTTGGAAACGCTGGGAATTGAACCTCGGTTGCCGACATCGAAGGCAAACGTATACGCCCATCCGCCATCCCCGACCACAACACCCTTACTTTCCACCGTGCTATTTCAATGTTGAGAGAGAAACTTGACACTTGTCATGTGACGTGGACGCAGACCAACGCAGCACATTGTCGTTATTTACACGACCGCTAGATGTCGCTTAACTTTAAAACGTAACTATAGGTCGTAATAAGCTGCTTGTACAAACGACCTATGGGGTCGTTTTTTGGGGGAGGACAGGCTCTGTTGACCCCTGTACAGTTTAGCCTGTAGTTCAGCACCATGGCTAGCTCCACTAGCTGAAGGTTGCTTCTCAGACACCAGACTCCCTAAGGGGCAGCCATCCATATGTGGCCTCAGCTAAAACTGATTGCACTCATTGCTGGGCCCGAATAAAAAGCAGCCATGGGTGAGCCATTAGCCATGAGATCTCGAGCTGGACTGACCTCTCTCCCAAGAAACCAGCTAGGAGACTACAGTAGTGAACTGCTAAGTGACTGAAGCCTCAGCCAGCGCCCCTGAGATATATTCTCATTATGCAAACTGCAGGAAATGACCTTGAAACAATTTCACATATAGTGTTGATTCACATTTAATCACTACAAAATAAGGTTTTACAAATTCCCTCTCTGTACTCTGTAAAGAAAAGTATTGGATTCTCTCTCTCTCTTTCCCTCTTAAAAAATGAAACTTTGCTAATTCACTTCATCTCAGCAGACACACACACACACACACACACACACACACAAACCCATACCCCTGGGTGACAGGGTCTAGTTGAGCGATATCATCTGCCAGGGGACAATCTGTCAAAACCAGGACAGAAAGTTGGCAGCCGAATACCACAGGACAATCCCCGATACCAGAGAGGAACGCTGCCAAGATGAGGAGAGGGAGGGGAGGATGGGCAGAGAGCGAGAGAGAGAGAGAGACTACAAGCAAAAGTGAAGGCAAGGAGGGGCCCGGGGGGGGGGGGGGGGGAGTGATGTGTGTGTATGTGTGTGTGAGAGGGAGGAAGTCGAATCAGAGAGAGAAAGAGACAGAAAGGGTAAGAGTAGTGAAATAGGACAAGGGCAGTGGCGGATCTACCGGGGTGGCATGGGGTTTTGGACAATCTAATTCAAAAATATATATATGGAAAATTGGGGCTGGTTGGAAATTTACAAGAGCGAAACTCCGATGTCCGAGTGCAAGTGAATGCAGCAAGAGATGACGCTCCCCGCAGATTCCTACCCCTCCCCAACAGGAGCTGTTAACGTGCATTCAGAGCGACTTCATCTGTGACTGTCTGTGACAACAATAACGGCAGGAAGAAGAAGAAGAAGATAACGTCAGTCCAGTCACCAGACCATATGGTGAGGGAATGAGGTTGATGAGCAAATAGCTGTAGTATTACCAGTGTGAACGGAGTTTTTCCAACTCTTAGGATCATAAAGAATTATTTGCGGTCTACTATGACAGAGAATAGATGATCAAGTTTGGCTATACTCAGCATTGAATCAAAACGCACTAAAGCTTTGGATCTAGATAAGTTTGTGAGGTGTTTTGCTGAACAACATTCAGCTCTTATAGGTTCATGCCAACTTCATGCTGCACTGGCTCTGCTCACTAATATAAGCCTTTTTTGTGGAAAGAATATTACACCATGGATTTGTGTAATATACATCCTTGTGTCCTTTCATTGGGCAGAGTGATATGGTCAAAAAACTTTTGTGGTAACGCAAGTCAGCTTTTTTTATACACAGAAAATTCAATGGGTTTTAGCTATGCTTTGGCCTGGTTTTTAGGCTGCAGAGAGGGATTTAAGGTTGCCCTAACTTTTAGTCTCTCATTTTTATTGGTTTTGTCCTTGTCCTTTTATTGGTTTTGGAACATCCAAAACCATTAAGACAAACAAAATGATTTTGTGTATATATATCTATATCTATTAGGGCTGTCAAATTTAATGCATTCATTTAGATTAATTTTAAAAATAACACGTTAAAAAACGTAAATTAACGCATATAATTTAATGATCTGTTATGGCGACATTTTAGGCTAAGTGATGGGCTTATGTTCAATGAAAAAAGACATGTATTTGGAAAAATGTCTGAAGATTTGGAAATAAAACAATTTATTTATTTCTAATACCACCTTTAGATATTTCTATTCAATGCTTTACTCATGTGCCACAATAATGTAATGTTTTTGAGTTAAATTTGGGACCTTTCCAAGCAAATATTGATATATGTGATTGTTTGATTAAATCAGCATATATATATTTCTGCTACCCCTTAAAACCTCCATGCCACCCTCTTGCCACCCCATGAATATTTCTCTAGATCCGCCCCTGGAGGGAGAGAGAGGGAGTGTAATATCAACTAGGGTGAGGGTAGAATAGTGTGTGAGAGAGAGAGCTAGAGAGAGAGAGAGAGAGAGAGGGTGTGTGTGCATGCGGGAGAGAGAGAGAAACTGATTTCAGACAGAGAGAGAGAGAGAAAAAGAGAAAGAAGCAGTCAGGGAGACATAAATACAAAAAAGCACGAGAAACAATAAAACAATGTGCAGAGAGTTGCAGACAAGAAGCTGGCTGCGAGCAACAGAGAGAGAGACAGAGAGAGAGAGGGAGAGAGAGAGAGAGACAGAGAGAGAGACAGAGAGAGAGAGAGCTACAGTGAAAACCAGCCCACAACATGTTTTCACCTCATTTCAGTTTTTGTGGATGGTTTTACTATTGTTGGTTCTTCAAGTGGTAAAACATTCACAGGATTACAAAGAAAGAAAGTAGACTACTGAGAGTAACCTACCCAGTTACCTCATAATGCACGGAGATCATGTGTGTTTGTGATCTTATCTCAAACCAATCTCAAGCATGCATGAATCTCCCACGATAATTTCCTTGTGCAGGGGAAAAACAACAACAACACACACCGAGAACAAAACGAGACACACCGTCAGGAAAACACATTTTAGGAGATTCAGATTTTGGCAAAACGGTATGTTCAGATAAATCGGTCAAATCTTCTCATCTGGTCATGTTTGGAGTGAAAACAAAACAAAAGGCTAAGCTGGCTAGCTATATTTCAAGATTGCATGTGATCTCCTACATACTACTAGCACAGTAGCAATCTGTCTTTGGATCGAGACTTAGTTGAGACAATCTTGGCCAGCCTTAGTACATGAATAACGCTGTAATAAAATAAAACAAAGCAGAATATTCTCATATTGAATAGATTGGGACCGGGAGTTAGGGAGTACACATGCATAACCACCCCACATGAGCCCTTCTGTAAGGTGGAGTGCGGTGCATTCATGGTAATTCTGCTATTATTTATAGTGCCGTTAATTTAGAAATCGCATTGGGGATTTCAGGATGAATACTGGAGGTTTCACTTGGTAAGACGCCATTATTATTCCCTAATGTTAGCTAATTAGTTTGCATTTTTCAGCCTGGCCATGTCTCTTACACTGTCTTTGGAGGAGCCTTTGGTCAGCCATGGTGAATGTGCCTTACAATAAGGAAGATAAGTACTGCAAGAGGGTTAAGTGTTGCGACGGCTCAGATGAGGAAGGTAATCTTGGGAGAAATGTTAGTCATCATAGTCACAGTGAATTTTAAGAAGATGTTTTATTTAATGGCTAACCTATTGATAGTATTGTACCTTCATTATACTGAACTATCCTGAACATGCAGCACTGAAATCAGATTTTAACCTGAATGTCATCTCTTTCATATCCATAGTGGAGTGGAGAGGAGAGCAGATGTGCAGAGGGGGGCAGCATGGAGCAGGGAAGAAGATTAAAGGTGTGGTGCAAGAGGATCGGTCTTGAGACAGCGCAGATGAGGAAGCTAGTCTTCAGGGGGGAATGTTAGTCATCATAGGCACAGTCAATTTTAAGAACATGTTTCACAAATCAACTATATCTCCTTCTCATACCCACTGGATAAGAGACATCCTTTATTTTCTTAGATTGGAAAAAATCAGACTTTCATTCAAGTGGCTCCTCCAATAAATTTGGGAAAATATGGGGTCCATTCTTCCAATTTGTTCAGAGGATGTTTTTCCCACTCATTCCTGATTGAAGCAACTTTTGCTGTCTGGAGGGGCATCAATATTGTGTTTGCTGTGGTGTGGGTGATATGCTGCTGTACTGACTGTTAGTGTCTATTACTGACACGGTTTACTACTAGCTGACTGATGTTTTTTTTTTTTTTTGTGTTTGTCTGTGGTTGTGTTATTTTAGTTTTCTCAGTCTTTGTAAGCTGTTTTGGTGCTTAGCAATATGTCAACTGTCACTTTTTTATAATATCTTTTTATAGAGGGAATATATATCTTTTTACTTTTTATAAATGCTTTGATGACACAATTGTATGTTCTTGCAAAACCCAATAAACAAAGTTTAAAAAAAAAAAAGAACATGTTTCACTTCTTTATTTGAGTATTGTACCTATAATGATATCCTGAGCTTCTGTATATTATAGTAACTGCAGCATTGGAACTAAATTCTGACCTGAATGTCCTCTTTAATCCACAGCGGACAGGAGCATAGAGCAAAGGGGTGTGGAGAAGAGGAGTGAAGAGGAGGACAGCATAAAGCAGGGTAAGAGTAAAGGTGTGGTAATACATCAAGGGCTGGTTTACGAGACTAGGAATAAGCCATGACCTGGACTAAAATGCATTTTGAATGGAGAATGACCACTGAAAAACAACTCAGTCCAGGAACACGGCACATGGGACCAGGATGTGAGTCTGACAGCTGCAGTAAATCCTCAAAACAGATTCTGTGCTGCAATCAGCAATGAAGCTGGGGAAGAGTTTTGAACATTTCTGGGAAAAAAAAACATGGACTGGGCTGAGAGAAAGGTTTATGCGGAAGGGTTAGTTGACTGCACTCCAGTAGTACGATATAGGTAAGAGGGTGAGGGGTCAAGAAGGGGGTCTACTCTGTGTATACAATGTGAAAGTTGGCGGTAAAAGGAAAAATGTTTTTGTCAAATTTAGGTTTAGGGGGATGGTCAGTGCTGCATTGGGTTAAGAGTGCAAAACCCGGGAAGGAAAACAGTGTAAGAGCCATACGAAATGAGGCTTGTGAGTTGATGAAAGCTTTCCTCACTCGCTTTCCAGAAGTGCCCTCTCACTATTGTAGGTCCTCCTCCAAAAAGCATTACCTAGAGCCAGTTTTTGGATGAGCCTAGCTCTTTATCACCCAAAAAAGGATCAATGCAACACCTGCTGCTCCTTCAGAGTGGGTAATATTACAGAGGAGAGTATGGCAGAGCACTTCCAGAAGAAAGAGGAAGCATGAAAAGCAAAGGAAGAGAGCATGCAGAAAGGAAAACAGAATGCAAAAATACTGGATTTAATAATGGATTTGCAGGCCCTACCACTGTGTCCAAACCTCAAGGCAAGTGCTCTATATTATCTACAACATGGTTACTAATGATGCAAGCCGCTGCATATGGCATGAAGGGGAGGAAGGGTTGTCAGCAAATGAGTTTGCGTCATGTATCGTTGACTTTCTGGGTGAACAAGACGGATGTGAGGAATATCTCCTATGGAGTGATGGATGTGAGTATCAAAACCGCAACACTGTGCTTTTCAAATCCCTTTCACCAGTTTGCAAAGACACATGAAAATGTCACTCAGAAATTACTGGAAAGACAACACACACAAATGGAGCGTGGCTCTGTCCATAGTGTGACTGAGCGGAAGATCAAAGACCAAGATTTTCATGTTTCTTGCTGTCGCTCCACTACTTCTTGATTGCTATAAATCTCTAATGGGTTTCTGTCTCTAAAGGCTCACTATCTTCTTAAGGCTCTTTCCAAAAACCAAAGATGTTCCATTTGTATGAAATAGCTACAGTATTTATACTTCCCACTCTGAGGCGGTGGCCACAGTGGTCCATTGTGTCTGTCCGTCTCCGTTCATTTCAATTCATTTTCAATGAGAGCTGTCTGTTCTCCGGACAGGGCTGATGTCGCGTCCATCTCTCAAAACAGATTTACATCTGTTTTGACGGACAGAAAGTTTGACCCAGTTGAACTTTTTGTGTATGGACAGATTCGTGATCTGTTTAGCCAATCAGAAGCGCTCCTACTTTTGTTTTAGGAAAAATTGCAGCGGTCACAGACACAACGGTACAACCAAAACTAAGAAAAACAGGAGAAAGCCTGGTATAACGTTGGGATGACTGTAGGTTTTCCAGGTCAGTTTCTTCTGTCTAAATCTATCCGTCAATAATTCTGTCCATTTTCCGACGGATCAGTGTGGCCGCGGCCTCACAGTTGGACTGACTCGTTGCCATTCTTAACTCAAGCTTAGTCAGAAGGGAAGGTGGCAAACTTTACTACCTCAAAATAAGTCAAGCGCATTTTATAGTCAAACGTAACGTAAACGTAATGTAAAGTGCAAACGTAAAGAACAGAGCAGCGTGTTGATGTGTGCGTAGCATGTGGTTGAAATCCGGTACACAGGATGGCAGTGTTTAAAAAAAAAAAAAAAAAAAAATCATATCGCACCAAAACAAAACACAGAAAAAGAAAGAAACAGTGTAGTGGCTTCTTGTGCTTAATTCAAAGTTCCTTAGCCACAGTGGGCAGTGACTGGCAATAATCCAGACTAATGTATCCAGAGTAATGTCTGTTTATTTTCCTTTTACAGATCCATTCATCCATAGTCAATGCATAACTTAAATACTTGAAACAAACTAAATAAGACGTGCAGAGATGATATTTTCATTCAATTTTCATTAACGCATATAATGCACTTCAGAACATACACTCACCACCCACTTTATTAGGTACACCTCTCTAGTACCGGCTGATCATCTGTTGCTATAGCAACATTTATCATAAGGGCCAGCAATTTGCATGTTCAGAGATGCCCTCCTGTACACAGCTGTTGTAAAGAGATGTTATTGGAGCATTTGTAGCTTTTCTGTTAGCGTGAACCAGTCTGTCCATTCTCCTCTGACCTCTCTCATTAACAAGCAGTTTTCATCCACAGAACTGCCACTCACTGGATGTTTTTTTGTTTATTCAGCTATTCTCTGTACACTCTAGACACTGTTTGTGCGTGAAAATCCCAGGGAGGTAGCCTGGTAAGACCATCCTGACCACGTGACCTCACATTCTGTTTCGCTCCACAGATCAGTCTGGACTTCTGGCCGCACACATTGATTTCCTGAAATTACAATGTAACCCGGGCCAATCAGGGACAGCGTCGTAGTTGATGACCTGAAATACAGGCCGCCGCTGGCAAAACAGTAATGGCGTAAGTGCAGTTATTGCAGAAATAGACTCAATAACAACAATTAAACAAGAACAAGAGTATGCACTACTATCTACTAACGTTAACGTTACCGCTTGTTGCTTCAGGAGACGCCATTACTGTTTTCCCAGCAGCGGCCTGTATTTCACGTCATCAACTACGACGCAGTCCCTGATTGGCCCGGGTTACATTGTAATTTCAGGAAGAGAAGTCCAGGCTAGAAGTCCAGACTGATCCGTGGAGCGAAACAGAATGTGAGGTCACGTGATCAGGATGGTGTTACCAGGTAGGGCTGCAACTAACGATTATTTTCATTGTCGATTAATCTGACGATTATTTTCTCGATTAATCGATTAGTTGTTTGGTCTATAAAATGTCAGAAAATGGTGAAAAATGTGGATCAGTGTTTCCCAAAGCCCAAGATGATGTCCTCAAATGTCTTGTTTTGTCCACAACCCAAAGATATTCAGTTTACTGTCATAGAGGAGTAAAGAAACCAGAAAATATTCACATTTAAGAAGCTGGAATCAGAGAATTTTGACTTATTTTTCTTAAAAAATTACTCAAACCGATTAATCGATTATCAAAATAGTCCGCGATTAATTTAATAGTTGACAACTAATTGATTAATCGTTGCAGCTCTATTACCAGGCTACCAGGGAG